>NC_046188.1:63490000-63643612 GCF_011004875.1 Balearica regulorum gibbericeps | reverse complement strand
CTTAAGATTGATTAGTTTCCACAGCAAAGCCAATGCAAAAAAGATTAAAAATTTTCAGTTGAGAGGTAGGTAGCAGGGACAAAGCCTTAGTGAAAAACAACATTTAATCTTCTTTTTAAATAAAAATTGTTTACTTGTTACTTAAACAAAAATTGCTTGCTTATTTTGCTTGTATTGTTGCATTACAAAGCAATGAATAAATTGAAGATGTGTCTCTTATGCTACCTTTGGTTGTCTACACCTTAATCCTTTAAACTCAGCCTGCCAGATGTCACATATATTCTTTAAGCTCAGAAAACTACTGTTTGAGGTTTTTTAGTGTTTCGATAGCCGGTCAGAATCTATGTATTGCATGACTGCAGAGCCATACAAGTATCCATTTCTTTTTGTCACAGTGGATGGGTGTTGTAAAAGTTGGGAAAAATATCTAAACAAGATACACGGAAATGCTACTAAGAACGAACCATGTATATTCATTCTGATTTCCACTGAAGTTTTCTGGAGAGACGTACACAAATTCTTTTTGTATTTTGCCTACAAAGATTCATGCAGTTAAGTTTTACTGGCGTGAATTTTCAAGACAACTGAATTTCAAAATCACATGGGTGCATAATTGCAGGTATTGACTTTTGCATTTATTCACATAAATAAGTTACAATAGAAGTGTTTTCTCCCATACTTAGTCAAGCAACCGTGAACGCAAAATTCCTAATCTGTCCTCAAAATGGACTGAATTCTTCAGTCTGTGTACTGATTAATCAATTTTCAACCTAGGTTCTATCAATCAAGTCTGTTTCCACATCACTATTAAAACTTCCATGGATTTCAGTACTAGTACCTTTAAAGTAGAAAACCTTTAAAAAATAAATATTTCAACAAGATTTTGAGGTGTCTGTTTATATTTAATTCAATCATTTATGCTCAGGCTATTTTCTCTTTGAACTCCAACCACATAACAAAACATTTTACAGTCACCTGGTTTATTCTCAGCTTGTTCCTGAATGAAATGTAGGAAAGAAGTAACAAGTACTGAACTGTTAGCTTATTAGAATCCTGTTGATTTATTTGATGGACTGAGAATAAGACACTGTAAACACTAACCTCTGAGTATTTTCAAATTCCATTTGTGCTGAATAGCAATGATGTGGATTTGGAATTCCTAAGTCCTTACAGGTCATTTTTAGTTCCACCTTTACCCATTCACTTGACTTACACTTCCTTTTCTCTGATATATATGCAGTGACAGACAAGAACTTTAAATTTATAAAATTAGGAAATCTTGTGGCTCTCGGAAAGGAAAATCCTGCTACTTCCTCCATAACTACCCTGGCTCCATAGCTACTAAATTGGCAAAATTTGTGATTTACTCTCCTGGTTGCTTACTGAAATCATGTACCACAACGGATCTTTTCAGAGATGTGCATCTTTTTCTTCTCTCGCTTAAGTTTTGTGGTACTGTTTTCTCATACCCATATTATTCAACACTATGTGCAACACGCAGCAATTGAAGAGTAACACTTGGTAACAGCATAATAAATTCATCTCATGGGTTGATGCCATTAATGAAAACATCCTCTACCCTCCTTCCCCTATTCTTTTTTGTGGTAAACCAAGAAGTATTAGTAAATATGTCTAATGTTCCCACTTTGTCATTTTTTATTTATAAATCAAGATTTGATGCTAGAAGTTTTGAAACCAAGTCTTATTCTTCTGAGACACATGCCCAATGTCCATCAGAAGTAACAGAAAGTTTTCCTTCAGAGGAAAAGATGATGGCATCATTTTTTAATTAAATGTTTTGATCCTAGGCTACTTCAGAATTCTTGTACTTTTTTCAGAATAATGCATCTTAGAGAAGCTATCATCAGTTATAAAGATTAATAGTATATCTATTTAAAGAAAACCTTCTAGGGAAATTTTCATCATTGTCAGAAAGATACAAATACATTCTTGTCATGGTTTTACCCCAGCGGGCAGCTGAGCACCACGCAGCCGCTTGTTCACTCCCCCCCCCATCAGGATGGGGAAGAGAATTAGCATTATCTCGAACCCTTCGAGCCCCACGTTGGGCACCAAAAAGGACTGTGGTGGGTTGACCCTGGCTGGGGGCCAGGTGCCCACCAGAGCCGCTCTATCACTCACCTCCTCAGCAAGGCAGGGAGGGGAGAAAGGAAGATGGAGAAAAACAACCCCAAACTCGTGGGTCGAGATAAAGGCAGTTTAATGTAGCTAAAGCAAAAAGCCGTGCGCGGAAGCAAAGCAAAAAGCAAAGATTATTCTCTACTTCCCATCAGCAGGCGATGTCCGGCCACTTCCTGGGAAGTAGGGCTTCAGTATGCGTGCCCCTTAGTCCAGAAGACAAACATTGTAAAAAAAAAACAACGAATGCCCCCGCCCTGTTCCTCCCCCTATTCTCAGTTTCTTATTGCTGAGCAGACGTCATATGGTATGGAATATCCCTTTGGTCAGTTGGGGTCACCTGTCCTGGCTGTGTCCCCTCCCAAGATCTTGCCCACCCCCAGCCAGCTGCTGGGGAAAAAGAAATGTTGGAAAGACAGCCTTGATGTGTGCTGGCACTGCTCAGTAGTAGCCAAAACACTGGTGTGTTATCAACAGTTTGCTGGCTACCAATACACAGCACAGCACCATGAGGGCTGCTGTGGGGAGAATTAACTCCATCTCAGCCAGACCCAATAAAATTCTGTAATCGAACTTTAAACTCATACATATTACTTCTAAATATTTTTCTGTTATTTGTAATCAAACTCCATTTTTTTTCCTTCTATTACGTAAAAGCTCGTAAAAACATTAAACTATATCGTTCAGCTGATTGCTTGTATTAATCTGTAGTGGGTTTCCAAAATGAGTCAATGCCTGCTGAAAATTTCAGTTAATTATGTGGGGAGGTTTCACAGCACCCTTACTAATTCAAATCTTCCAGCTTAGTACTGAGTACCACTGATTATATTTGTAAATACCATTGTGTTCCTGTTACACATATTGTTGCAAGTAGAGATATTCTGCACATGGCAGGTAATGATAGGACACATTTCAAGCAACAACAGCCTCAGCTATCTAACCTTGTTCCCCTACAGGCCTAATTTGGAGAAAAACAGACAGAAGCCTATAAAAGAATCTTCATTCCATTTAGTCTCATAAAAATTTTGAAGAGTATGTGCAAAATCTGTCAAAATTGGGGTTTTGTGAAATAGGGATGATCTCTATCTGTTGTAGGACTGAGATCATCAACACATTTGACAATTACAAGATCATCCTTTGTCATTCATGACTGATGCCTAACTATTGCCTGGCTCTGAATCTGCTCTATATTTTGAAAAGGTACAGAAGATGTCACTAAGATGTCACTAATAATTGTTGTGTGGTATGACAGTGGAAAAATATAAAAAGCACTACAAAGAGGAAAAAAAGTTCACATAAAAATGATGCAAATACAATATCAATATTGGAGAGCCGTAGAGAGCCATTAACGTTCTCTTCTCCTCCCATGTTACGGCAAGCTCGTTTGCTTTCCGTAACAGTTTATCAAAATTACTAAGTGCCATCAGAAAATTACACTAAGTCTTGATAGATGATTCACAGGTTCAGAGTGTTAAACAGCAGTATTAGTTATGATACATAGTTTGTGCATAAAAATATAATTTAAATGGCTTATCTGAGAACAGGTCCTAACTGTGCACAAAAATAATTTTTAAAAAGTTTCCAGCACTCTGGAATGGTAATTTTGCAAATGTGGACCCCTAACTGTCTAACAACAACCACCAAAAAAACCAGCCAAACAAACAAAAAAACCCCAAAAAATCAAAACCACAACTTTTTCTGACTAATGAGAATTAATTTCTTGGAAGTTAATGGAACCATCGTCTTTGGAGAATCATTTACATCATGTAAATAGATGAGTTGAACTTCAGATGAAACGGATAATTTATGATTTTGCGTTCAGACTGCTAACCAAAATGGAAGAGGAAAAAAAGTAAGGAAGACAGAGTGAAAGTTTTAAATTTCCATGGCTACTATCAAAAAGAACACATAAGACTTAAGTTTGAAAGCTCTAGTTTCATTTTGTTCAGCATCTTCACAGAAGAGCCAGAACACAATCACTGCATAAACCAGAGAAGGAAACAATACACCTCCCAATGACCTTCAATTCAGATATTCAATTGATTTCAAGACTGCATACTGCGAAAATCAATACTTCCAAATAAATTCACTCATGTGAGCAGTCTCATTACGTATTAGTGTTAACTAAACAAAATTTCATTTTAAAAAAAATTACAAAAATCAAGCAAACATTTTTAAACAATATATTTTCCTTCCACTAACCAAAAATGAGGGGGTTTCGCAACAAGTCAAGCTCAACAGATTGCCAATACAGTCAGAATTGAACTATATTAAATGAAATGAAGATTGATCTGGCTGTGCCATATTCATTCTGTGCTTCAGGCCTCCAACCTGCCGTCTTTTTTTAACAGTCACAAGCCTTTAATCTTACACAACATTCAGTATGTAACTGCAGGGCTGGCTCTGTCTTTAAGCATACAGAAGCAAGTGAAGCGTGCTGCATATGATGTGCACCGCCCTAGGAGGACCTCAGGGAGGTATCGTGCATGACTTAGATACAAGTCTTTCCCTCTTCTCCACTTTCTGGCAGAGGGGTAGGTTTAAACTGGACTATATTTGTAACAAATGATGTCATTCTTGCAGCAAGCCAGATGCTTACTTTCCCCCCCACACATTTGCAGAGATACCCCAGACAGCAGGCATGTCTACTTTGCAAAATAAGGGTCTGGGCCTTTTCTCAGGTTAAACGGACCTGCTCTCATACTTAAACAGACTAAACACCAGTAAAAATACATCACAGGCTTACATATAAGCAGTTACTCCAATCAAAACTCTTCCTAAGCACTGTAAGGATGATCAACATCTGACCTTCAACTTGGCTTGGTCAGTAAATGTGAATGGAAAGCACATACACCACAGGCATTTTTATGTTTAACTTGCTCTTGACCTTGCAGTTCATCATCATAGCATTTGCTTTTCCAGATCTTTGGATTAAATGGTTTTTTTAATAGTGCAAAATTTAGTGATAAAAATATTTTTTATTACACTGTGCTGATTTTCCAAAACTAACTTTTGTTTAATAGAATATTCCAGTTTTAATTTCACTCCTACCTTAAAATTAATTTGCTCAATTATTTTAATGTCTCAATTTTTAGTGTAGTTCTTGCAAACTAGACTACTACAAGAAGTGATTAAGTGTGGTAGTGTTTCTTGCATTTCCTGTAACATGGGAGGTTTTATTAATCATAGAATCATTAGGTTGGAAGGAATCTAAGGAGTTCATGTAGTCCAACCTCCTGCCTACAGCTCAGTGAGACCAGGCCAGATTGTCTGGGGCTGTGTCCAGATGGGTCTTGAAAACCTCCAAGAACATGGACTCCACAACCTCTCTGGCAAACCTCTTCCAATGATTAATTATCCCATAATGATTTTTTTTCCATATACCTAATCCAAGGCACTCCTGTTTCCACCTATGAGTACTGTCTCATTCTCCCACCACGATGTACCTCAGCTAAGAACCTGCATCCGTCTTCCTGGTAACTTCTTAGGTGTTGAAATTCTTGTTTGTCTGTTAATGGAGGCAAAAATTTGTATTTGCTTAGACTGCAAACAGAATAACTAGCAATGGCTATAAACCGGAAAAATTACATTGCATTGAATTTTACATTCTTACCCACTGATGTTTCTAAATATTTTGCACAATCAAGTTTATATTTTATGAATATTTTTAAATATACAGGCTTTAAAAAAAAGATTAGGAGGGACAGCAAAATATGATTTCATTTTAGTGACAGATCACAACTAAAGACTAGGAGTTAAACTACTTTCAGTTTTCTTGTACCTCTACCTGGTATCACCATTATTACTCTCACACCATCACCAGTAGCTGTGAAGAAAGAAAATGTATCTTTAAATCTGGAATAAAAAGCAGGACCCTGGCAGAGCCTTGGCGTAAATAATGCTCCAGTAATTGACAAAAGACAGAAAATATATGACAAATAGTAGACAGATGGGCTTCTGAAAGGGACTTGCACCAACATTTTCAATCAGTTATCAGGGAGGGTTCATCTCACAGCATCCATTCTGGGAATGTTCTTTTTTCCATTACATTGCAAAGAACACCTCACGAGCATTGTTACTTCTGGAACAGCAGAGCATCTGGGAAGCAGATGTAAGCTTTGCCATCACTGGATACTGTGCTGCTGTTTTACTGTTTACATGCTTAGAAGTTCAGTGCACGCACATTCCCCTGGCCAATTTATTTGAGTTTATTAATTCTTTCTTCATTAATATCTTCTACTTGTTTTAATGACAGAAGAGCATCCCTGAGCCTGCAGGTAAAACGGAATCAAATTTTTAAAACATCAGAGCTCTGATAAAGGCCTGGTTCTTTAGCAACTATTAAATAATTAAGAGGTTGCAGCAGCAGTTTGAAATGGCCTTTGTCAATGCTTGATAATTTATTTTCATATCAAAACCATAAATCATGGGCAACCCACATTTCTAGTGTCATTTGAGGACAGATTGTAAAGTTCTAAGGCTGTTTTGAGGAAAAAAAAAAGAAAATATACTGTATTAATAAAGTAGTAAAAGAAAAATCTTTCTAGTTTAAAATTAGATTTTGCGGCTAAAGTTCATTCCCATTTCATGCCTTTACATTTTCCCACTATAATGAAAATGAATCTACTTTATTCGCATCAAACATGAGCGGACTGAGATGGAAGAAACAGCATGTCTTGGTTTATCACCCCATATTCTTTCAACTCTTTTCTTAGTTACTGCAGCCCAACTCCTGTGAAACTGGTGAATTTCTATCGTTGATAAAGAAGAACAATGGATCATTTTGATACATCTCTGTAGGCTCTGTGAGATAATAAGATGTGAGCCAGCAAAGAAACAAGCATGGGGTTGACAAATGCAAGAACCCATGAATCTTCAAGAATAATGGGAACTGCAAAGCTCTTTGGGGGAATTAATCCTTTTTCATTCTGGTCCCTATACAAATTTCCAGTGTTCCGTTGTTTTCTCAATTCCCTGAGGATAGCTTCTCCCTGGCTATAAACCATTGCCTTCATTTGTGCAAGCCATTAGGATAACTGCACATTCAATTAGCCATAGAATTTTGCATGCAATGGCTTAAATATTTGTAAGGTGACAGTTCTGCAGGAAGCCAGCAAGCCTCCACCAAGGTCACAGACTCCAGCAGGGGATCATTCTCAAGGTGGATCGCTCCACCCAATGTTGCTCTGCCATTATTCACCAATTCAGGTCAATACAGTCAGCCTTCCCTTTTAGGAGTACATTGGAATTAAAAACAATACACTAGGGCTCCTAGAGACCCAACAGCAATTTTAAAGAAACAAAAGTAAGCCTAATTATGTCACCTAGTTTACATTAGCTGCCTTATGGCATCTGGGATGGGAAAAAAAATCTGTCAAAAGCTCCATTTATTCTGTCAACAAAACAGAGAATTTTGAATTCTGCTTTTAATTTAAAGTGTCCAGTTTTCCATGAACTTTACAACTAAACCAAAACTAAAGGAGGAACAGATTCAAGTGTTTTCATCCTTAGGTCATGTATGATTCTTTTTTAAATGTGGAAACTAGACCCACAATCCATCCTAATTTTCATCAGATTTTCAGTTATTTTGAAGTAAGATTTGTTCCTAATGAAAACCAGATATAGCTATGAAATAACTCTGCTTTTTCAGTCTTTTCAGATAGAGAGGCTTACATATTTTTTGTAGTAATCTTAAATAATGCCATAAAGAAAGAAACACAATAGAGCAAAGCCTTTTTGGCTTTTTTATTTGTTTGCTTCTCACTAAGAACATGGTTAAAGATCCCTCGGCAAAGGATGGTAAATGGTCAGTTCAGGCAGAATTTAAGTAGGAACAAACAAGCTCTGGAAACTGAAGTCATTTGCTAAGAGCCACTGCAAGCACAAAGTAACAGCCCATTCTTCTTTTTCCTTTTAAGCAAGCATGGAAATCAAGTGAACTATTTAACTCCATAACTGAAAGAGAAGCAAGTCATAGCTAACAAGACAAGTCTGAGCTAACTTCATATCCATGCCCACTATATAAGCTCAAACCAAGCTTTAATAGAGGAATCCAATATATCTGTATCAGGGAAAATGCCTTTCTGATATCAAAGACATATGTTCCCTTCTCTCAGTTTTTTTTCCCCTTCTTAAAATGAGGTAACATGAACCAAATACCTTGCTTTAGAAGGAAAGAAGAAATGTAGCTATTACATAGTTTCCAGCTATGTTCATCACTAAAGGGCTGATCAGAATTTCTTCAGAGGAAAACTGTCACAGTGAAGACAGTAACCACACCAAAAATCTCAAAATAGAGCTAAGTTTAGGTGGCATTAGCGATCCAAGGACAAGAAGGGGAAGCTGAAGACAATATAAAAATGAATGAAAATGATGACTGGTCTGCAGACTTAGCACAGGGGATTTCAGTGAACAGCACAAGATGATACCATTGGAAATCAGAAGCAGTAAATCTATGTAGGAAGATAATCAGAAACACATTAGAAACAATAGATACTAGAAACAACTGAAAGACCTATGTCTTTATATTCTCATGCATGCAGCCTCAGTGAGGGAAGTTCATTCACTGAAATTTCTTACACAAGAAACACATTTCTGATCTAAAGACTGTAACGCATAAAATCCCTGAAAACAGAATGGAAGGCATATGAACTATAGTAAGAAATGCAAACATTGTATTTATAACATTCCTTAAATACTAGTCTTCCCACATGATAAAGGAAAGTGATGGGTATTCACAAGTTACTCATTCTTCAGTCAGAGGAACATTTCAGAGGAAATATCCCATTTGAAAAACAATCTGCCCAAACTCTTCCTTCCTAAGGCAAAGACAATTACTTCATTGTCAGAATTATAGTAAAAACAAACTAAAAAATAATAAAATTAGTCTGACTGGGAGACAGCCACTCTTCTTCTGCAATCAATGCTATGAACCTGAAGGGACTGTGAGCACTTCTGTGAAAAGTCTTCCAGCTACAGAAATTATTCTTCCTTCTGTCTAAAAGCCATGTGTAAGAACCTGATCCAACGACTAGAACAAGCAGACAGACTCTGCTACAATACATTCCCAGTAATAAATCTATCATGCTGCCTCCTAAAGCTCATTGTTATTTCCAGGCTAAATTTATTAATTAGCAGCTTAGAACTGTTTATCCCTCAGCCGACATTGTACCTTAGTTCAAGCATTTAGCATCCTGATACATACTTCCCGCTACATTTACAGAGAGAAGACATCCCTTTCAGCCTTATTTTGCTAGGCTTACCAAAGCAGTTTTCTTGGCCAATGTCTACACTGTCACATTATAGAGTGCTGCCTCTGTTCCAGACTAGCAATGCACAAGCCAGCTCTAATCATAGAGTCATAATCTCTGAGCATACTATCCTGCCCATGCTAACAAATTACAACAAATTACAGGCAAAGCTCTCTATCTCCCATACTCATCTGAGCAATGCACCAACTTCATCTGATTTAGCTGGCCTATACCATACACACAGTGTACCTGAGGAGGTTTTACCAGTACAACAGCATTACTGATTTCTCCTGTTTGATATACCTGAGCATCATGTTTGCTATTTTCACTGCTTTATCACTGCTGGAATGTAATTATCTTGCAGCTGATTAGTATACTCATGTGTTGCTTCTTGTCAGTCAATGCACACTGATGAAGCTCTAGCTGATAGCAGAAATTCTTGCAATTAGTCTCTAACTGCATGACCTTCCAATTTAATATAGTATTCCATCCTGTTTCTCTTAGTTCACTTCAAATTCACTTAGCCAGTTTCACCTCATCTTTGAATCAAATGATGTTTTCCAGCTTTAAGACATCAATGAATTTGCCTACAATTTACAACAGGGTAAAAATGAGAGAGAGATGCCTAAGATTGATGCTTACGCTATTCTGTACCCTCTCTTTCAGACCACTAGTTCTCATCTCATTAAAATTTTCATTATTGCATTGAATTTTTCATCACTTCATAATTCATCTGCTACGCACCACACTTCCCAGCTAAACAACACTTTACATGGCATGATACCAAATATATTTCTGGAGACCATCTAAGATCTGATGTAGTCTCCTGGCTTATAAGAGAGTCAAAATGAACCAAGGTTATCAGGCTGATCTATCACAACCTGTCACGTTTGCCTTTTTGTTGTTGTTCCTTTATTATTTTCCTTTATGTTTTTGCTTGCATTTTCGGTTGATAAGTTCACAATCCTTGCATGCTATTAATTCAGACTCATGGGTATGTAGTTGTCTACGTGGGTTTTTTCTCCCAAAGAGTGTCATAGTTAAGTTGTCATTTATGGAAATGGGAGATCTTTTGGGTTAATTGTTGAGATATTGCTTTGTTGGCTGAGAGATTGTTCTTAACTTTGTTGAAATGTGACATTTTGTTTTGCACATGGTGAGTTTATGAGAAAAGTTTCTGAAGCACAGGAAAGATTTCCATTTTCTCTCACACATATACAGATATTGATAAATACTGAAAGACAGAAAAAACATTAAAAAGCATAAATTTGTATCATTGACGTAACTCCATTTAGTTGTAGTGTACTACAGTTCATTGCAAAGGATAAACTCTTTCACCTAAAACTTGCAGCCATTTTTCTCAAATAATGTACTTCCTTATGATATAAAGTCTGTAATTCGCTTGAGAGCCAGAATCCAAGTATTCCCTAATTAAGAAAATCCATGTCCTTTGTTTAACTGGAAAGGATCCAGGCTCAAATAGTTGAATATTTTTTGTCACCATTAACAAAAAAGAATTCTTTTTGTTTTCAGGAAATAGCATCAATTATTTCCTCTAGATTTAATTCCTGGAAGATAACTCTTATCTTAGACCTGGGTAGACTGAGTATCAGGGACAGTTTTACAGCATTGTACTAGAATCAAACTTTAGTCTTCGTACACCATAAATACTCCAATTTGTGTATCTAAGAGTTGCACTTTTTAAATAAAAAGATAGATCCTTGAACATCATGCAAAGGCCAGACTTGCAAATGTCTACACAAGTTTGACCTGATCTTAGTGTGGGCTGGGACTTATGTCTTGATATTAAAATTCTGACCTGCACATTCACACTGGAAAACAGGTATACTGCGTCATTTGCATGTAAAAGTACATGTATGCTTTTGAAATTCTCTGAGTCTTAACTGCTGTTTGTTGGGAATATATAATTTCTTTCTAAAACTTATTTCCATCGTCATGGGATAGTGGATAGGGACTTGAGAGTATCCAATAGACATTATTATTTATAAGGCTTAAAAGCAAGAACTCCTCCTTTCCCCAATCTTACAGTACCCATGATAAATTTGTCTTCAATTTCCTTATAAAGGTTTTCCACATTATAGAGGGATCAGTGTCTTACAAAACTATATAATAATCTTTCAAAATTTCTGTTTTATGCTAAAAGGGGGGAAGGGGAATGGGAGGGAAGAATTCAGCAGATAAGGGAGGAAAGAAAATCATCATTCAAAATTCAGAACAGCTAAATAGGTCATTCAAGTCTTATAATAATCTCCAGCATCCAGAAGCAGGTGATGACATTGGTAGTAAGGAACAGAAATTAAGAAGACAGTATGCTGGCATTTTTTGCAGAGCTTACGCTGGATTGTCTCTAGCACATGTTATGCTCTATGGGGTAACCCTTAAATTGTTTTGGTTGGAAAAGACCTCTAAGATCATCGAGTCCAACCATTAACCTAACACTGCCAAGTCCACCACTAAACCACATCCCTCAGCACCACATCTACATGTCTTTTAAATACCTCCAGGGATGGTGACTCTATCACTTCCCTGGGCAGCCTGTTCCAGCACTTGACAGCCCTTTTGGTGAAGAATTTTTTCCTAATATCCAATCTAAACCTCCCCTGGCACACTTGAGATCATTTCCTTTTGTCCTATCGCTTGTTACTTGGGAAAAAGAGATCAACACCCACCTTGCTACAGTCTCCTTTCAGGTAGTTGCAGAGATCAATAAGGTCTCCCTTCAGCCTCCTTTTCTCCAGCCTAATCAAGTATATTAAGGTAAAAATATGTATGAGAACATGTAGAACAGCTCCACAGCCTTAAAAAAATCTGCATTTTAAGCCACTCAAATACGGTGGCTTAAATACTACTTAGAGTCTTTTAAATAGTACCAAAGGTAATGACTAGTCCTCTCACTGTGGCAACAACCACTTCTCTGACCTCACTTTTGCATTAGCCAGTATCGGCTAATGAATCACAGTTGCTTCAGTTAGCCAGCCAAGGAATTCATTAAAAAGCTTGCTCACAAAAGTACCTACTGAGCCTTCTATTTTTTTCCTAAAATGTTCAAACCTAGGAGATTGATAACCAGTCCCTGAGGCCCACCTCCTCACCTTCCCTGTATGCTCAGATCTTAGCACAGATCCTAGTGTTCTCAGCCAGTGAGAGATCTGCCTTAAGCATTTTACAAGTCTACCAAAACCACAGGCTATTAAATTATGCATAAGGATGGATTCCATGTGCTGCAATGAACACGCCAGTTCTCATCTCTTCTTCCAAGACTGCGTCCATGGCACTATCACATCATAGCCTTTCCAGGTTATTCAGGAAAGGGCATATTATATAGCAAAGTCATTTTCTCTTTCAGTGCCTTGCCTGCTCAGCTCTTTCGTGATGCTTTTATGTCCACCACCTATGCAAACTGAGATGTGAAGCAAAAACCTCTGTTTGGAGCTATTAAATTATATGTGGCCAGCAACTGTGGGATTCTTAGTATTTACAGACACACAGAAATTTTATCAGATAGATGGATATATTGTCAGTTTCTTTCAGAAGTATCACTATGTAAAAGTAATACAAACAGAAATTAGAATTCAAGAAGAGACAGATATGACAAATATCTTTCTGAAAAATGCCTGTTAATCATCTGGATGCAATAAAAAGTGATAAAACGTTATAGCAAAACAGAATGGCAAACAGTGGACAACAACAAAATAGAAGGCTGCAAAATTATAACCATTTTAATGATACTGAAAGTTCCATAGTTTTTGAGGACTGAAAGCAGAAATAAAGCCTAATAAAAACCAGACTTTCATTAACAATCTGCTTGACAACACTACATTGGAACACAAGGAGTACAAGTTGGAGTAAACATTATTCTTTTTCAAGGTTTAGAGAATAAGTAAGAGTGAGGTTCCCTCACAGGACTTAGAAAGACCGCTTGAAGTCAGGAGGAATGCCCCTCGGCATACCAAGCTCTGTAATGAGTAGGTGGAAATGAGCTGGAGAGGACTGCTATATAGACTTTTCTGTAAATCTTCTTTCCTTATCCTAAACAAGGCACATTAGAAACAGAGGCACTGCACTCTCCCTATCCACTTCCAGAGCAATTCTATGCTTAAGACACCAGCAGAAATGATTATGCTTAATGTTCCACAGTTTAGGGAGAAAGAAAAGAGAAGGCGTGTTTCTTGAGCACAGTTCTCCATGCCCCTCATACACAGGGACAAGCAAAACGGCCTGAAGTAATTAATGTCACTGCATTTAAAGACTGTTGTATTATCACTACTCTTACAGCGAGAGTCCTGAAACTTCTTTTTGCCCAAAGGCTTTAGTAGGTCTAGAAAGGACTGAACACGGCAGGAATCTGGTCAATAGCCAGCAGGCTGAAAATGCTGTTTCAGATCTAAACCCTAGCATTTAGTTTTGCTTGCCGCAATGCTGTAAAATCTGCTTTAGCTCTGAAGTAACTTTCAGCAACGTGTGAATTTTTACTCAAGAACCACGAGATGGCACCACAAGTCGCAAAAACCTGTTGAATTATCAGCAATTACAATCTTGGTCATTTATATAATTAATAAAGCAATTGAGTAGGACTGTTTCTTTTTCAGGCAGTACTACAGAGATTACAAATGGATTTCTGCTCAGTGACTTTTCCATTCCTATAAAGCTGAGCAGCCAGTGTTTAGACTGATCCATGTCAAACAGCTGTTGAATACTGTGCTGAAACAGACACAACATATATTTTAAAAGGTGATCAGTGACCACAGGTATCCAATTTCAAGGTTATTTTAATCACATTTAGGAACTCTCATTTCACAGGCTGGTTCATTCAACTTGTGCTGCCCTGTTCCTTCCTCCCACGCCACCATTCAACTCCCCTGCCTACCCCAGTACCCTGTCTGGCATCCCACATCCCCTATTCCCACACAGAGCTGCCCACCAAGTGGGCCTTCCTTGCCCAACACTTGCCATGCAGGTAGACAAGAGGGTCCCAAGCCCCTAACGACACAGAGAGAAAATGAGTTTCTAGGCCCCTTAGCAAGATAAGAAGGACTCCAGGATCCCAAAGGGAATGATGAGCAGTATTTTCTGATGTCAGTCTGGCCAAGGCTCTGGCTGGAGGTTCCAGCCATCAGGTAGCTTTACTTTTCTGCCATAAGAAAGCTTTCCATCTTCTGACATCGTGTCAGATACAGGAGTATTTACCCAATAGGCTAAGCAACCAATACATCCCACCATAGCACAGGCTGGTGCAGTGCGCACTCTCAGCCACACGACATGCAAGGCTCCTCCTGTCTATTAAACCCTTCCAGCTATTTTTTGATGCCCTTAAATAATGAGGTGCTTCTGGCCACTATAATTCACTTCCCCTAGACTATAATGGTGTTTCACCTACCTGCTTCCTACCAGGAACAGTATTTCTAGGTTTTCCCTGTGGATTGGAGAGGGCATGAAGGAATGATATTACGGCATGGCACAAACTGCTTTGTGCACTTCTCTACTCAACCTCCAACGATCACCAAGGAAACAACATCAAATCCAGAAGCCATTAACACAATACCTAAAATAACACACCTTCAAATAAGCTTTCTAAACCTGTATTTGACTGAATAAATTTGGTACCTGTGCACTGCTCCCCAAAATGTGTTCAGCCCTCAGCAGGCAAAAGGTACCCAATATACCAAATTAAATGAAAGTGATTTTCTGACTGCCACCACGTTGTCGGTTTTTTAAAATTCAGTGACATTAAGGTGCTCAGATATTTGTTTTTCAATATCTCTGACCAATTTTGGATTTTTTTCTGTAGTAAAATGACCATGTGGCAGCACCAGGTCAAACCCTCTAGAAACACGAGCAAAACTGAATTGTTGGTACTCAGAACTGGGATTCTGGAGACCAAGAGCTGCCATCAGAAAAATAGAGAAATCTTGGGGTCTTGGTCTGGCTAATGCCAGGAAAATGGCTAGAGGAATGAGATAGACAATTGTCTCTTCCACAAGAAGAATAACCCTCAGCTCCCACTCACACATACGCTTCAAGCTCTGTCGCAGGCAAAAGGGGCAAGAAGGCAGATCCTGCTAACCACTTATTTGTTGAACAGTGCATAATGCTGTATAAAGTAATCAAAAGTTAAGACTTCAGCTCCAGCCTGAAACTGCCAAATTTGTACCTACTTTATTTAAGAATAAAGCCTCTGGTTTTAATTATTATAATTGGGAAAATACACCTTCATCAGGAATTTAGCCAAATACAATGCTTGCTTGTTTGTTTGGTTTTTTTTATTTCATCATTCTGCTAATACAATCTAACAAATAAGCTTTGGCTTTCTTATTGAGCTACATACTAGGTTGATACCTGTAAAGCTTTTCCTTTAAGCTTCAGATTTGTTTCCTCATTAAAGCTCTGCAATACTGATTCCTGCAGTGGTTTAATGAAATTTCTTTGCAAATTTGCAATCTGATCACAATCAAACTCCTACAGCTCACAGAGCAACTCCAACATCCTATATTCTGCACAATAATGGCTCCATGCCCTAGAATAAAGATTCCATAGGACTGCTGAGAAAAAATCCTTTTAAAAAAATGTTTAAAATATCTAAAAGCAGTGAATATTGTAGATACAGTTGGTCAGATAAAATGTTAAAATCACAGCTGATGGTGGCTATGGTTGCATGCATTCTTTTCAACCTATTTTTCTTAAGCAATTTGACCTAAAATTTACTGTACTTGCAAAAAGAATATGGGTCAGACATCGCCAGTCTAAGACTTTATTTAGCAACCCAAATAAGATGGGCTTTTCATCCATTATCCAAGTGTGCCAAATCATTCTGTATCAACTTTATTGTGTTATCAATGCACACTGTCAGCAACACTCAAATAAGCTTTATGTTGTGTATCATAGCTGCAGTTTGAAAACAATTAGCAGGTGCTGTTGTCTATGTGTGAATAAGGCATAGTCCCATCAAACTTACTGTTTTAGAAGAAATGCACATTTTTTCAGAAGTCCTTCCTAACATCTCAAAATAGAACTAGTTTAGGTGGCATTAACAATCCAAGGACAAGAGGGGAAAGCTGAAGACAACATAAAAATAAATTAAAATGATGAGTGGTCTGCAGACTTAGCACAGGGGATTTCAGGGAAGCACAGAAGTCATAGACAAATGCTTGCCCAGCTTCTTTCCATGGTTACAGAACATAATACAAATACTGATCAATTTTTAAAGTGTCCTAAACATTGTCTTTCATTTCTAGGTTGAACAAAATAAGAACATGACAGATCAGTGAACCAAACTACCTAGAAAAAAAATTTAACCATTCCTCACACAAACTCCTAATGGTAGCCTTTGTCCTTTGGACTCAAGTTATTCTTTAATATTTGGGGTTTGAAGTATCATTTACATAAAAGTTTAAAAAATATATATATTGTTATTGATAGAATCTGTGTACATTAGTTGTAAACACTATCAAGAAAGAAAACCAGAAGGCCTCCTAGCTCAGAAATTGCCAGGTTTGCCACTCAGCAAGTTGTGTCAACGAAGCTAAGTATCTCAGCTTTCTCTCACGCACTTACTTTTAGGAAGCATATGCAGTACCAAAGCACTCAAATGCAGTAAAATTGGATTTGGCTTTTCAAATGAATAGTCAGATAAGTTTATTTATTTTTCATTTTGGTTTGGATTTCAAAATTCAGTCAGCTCCCAATTAATACAGTTTAAGAGAGTAATATGCATCTGAGTGTCTCTTTAGCAACCTAAGATCATTGCTCTCCAAAACAGAAGCCCAAAGAAATCTGATACATTTTTTCCAAAAATTTACCATTTCTGTAGGTAAATAGCAAATGATGAATTTCAAATTTGTTAAAAACTTGCTCTATAAAGATGATTTCACTGAAGTTTATTGAAACTTAGGTTTTCTGCCAGCTTTCTCATCTGACTGCTCAGAAACCTATCACGCTGGGCTGTTGAGCATACAACATTTCCAAGGCTGGGGAACCCAGCACTTTCTGTATTTGCAGCTGCCTAGGCAGTCCACATGTATGCTCTGGCTTCAACAGACAGTAACTTGAGATAGACAGACAGTAATCTGAAGCAACTCAACAATGAAAAGGCTTTCCTTCTATAGAGGACTTCAAACTTTTGGGGTTTCTTTTTTAAGAATAAAATTAAAATTTAAAAAACCAAACTGTTCTTCCTCTCTCAGATAGTTTTGCTTCCGTTCACACTGAACTCTTCTACTTAACTACCCACAAGTCACAAGTAAATCCAGAGGGTTCTCTACTACTGCTCAGTGAGGACGATGACAACACTTCGCATGGTTCCTTCTTCACAGGCACACACTGGCACCACTTGGTGTGAAACAGATCTGGGCATGTCTCTGTACTCTGTGCAAGACCAGCAAAAACAAATTATAATGAATCATATCAGATGCAGTCTTGTGCCGCTGTTTCTAGCTTCTTCAACTCGTATCCTCATAAAAATATTTCTGCACTTCTGCTATCAACAGCATAACAGCAACCCCATACAGACCCAAGAACTGCTCACACAACAAAAAGGAAACATTAGATGGTTATGTATTAGTGGATTACATGACTTTACACATACCGTTCGTCAGGTCTCTCCCTTGCTTTGCCAACTCTTTTCTAATATGACTAATCTATTGTGTTAAGTCCATTAAGATGCTTTCTTGTTCTCATTGAAAAACACTAGTCATACCCACAAAGCTTAAAATAAAACAATAGTGCTCCAGGACAGTCACAGGATCAAAACTGCTACTTATTCACACACAGAGAAGCTAGTCCTAGGAAAAAAAGATTTATTTTTCATTGGAAACATAAAATACTCAGAAACAAAGTGAGATGCTAAAATGAAAGAATGGTAAAGAAAAGAAAAAAGGCAAAAACCATATAATTTTTAAACTTCATTTAGTCTTGAGCAGAATCTTAACATACATTTCCTAACAGATAACACTGGAGTTATCAAATGATCTTAGGTAAGAAGCCAAGATCACATGTGGGTTTGCAAGAGCAAACAGCTGAAGGTTGTAAGAATCCCATCACTACAAAGGGTCAGAAAATGCAGCTGGTTTACATATTCAGAAATGTGGTATAAAAATCAGGCATGAATGAATTTATATCACGTGAGACAAAAACTGCAAGAAAACCAAATGAGTGACAATAACAGAAGCATCTGTATTGTTCCTTGCACTGTTCTGTGTTCATTAAACACTTTTCAGAAGGATTAGTTTCTGCTGCTGTTGACTGCAAGCAGGATTCTCACAAGACTTAGAAAGACTAACAGCTTGTGTAGGTAATTTGGAAATATGGGATGTAGAACCTTTGCTCCAAGTAATGGAAACTAGTATCTCAAAAGCATTCTAAAATTCTATGCTAGTAAATATGTGGTCAACGTATTCTAGTGTTTTATTTGCCTGAGGGTGAAGTATTCTGCTTGCATATGGCTGGATATATGAATTCTTCACTAATGATTAACTCTTTAGCTGACACCAATTAGTTTCAACTATCCAGCTATGTGCTCAGCAGTCATAAGCTACCTCACAGTCCTGCATCATCAGTGCTGGGAAATGAAAACCGTATCAGCAAAGATTGTATTGAACAATAGTGACCAACTACCCAATGCAGTCACCACTAAAGCCAATGAGGGTCTCTCCAATGACTTTAATAAGTATTACAGTAAACCCCAAAGGCACACAGTTGGGTAATGTAATGACAAAAAGTCATCTTCCACCAGTAGTAAGCAACACCAACAATAACAAAAGGGAAAGACAATGCTCCAATCAATTTGCTTAAGATAGGCCTGTACTGCTGTGCTGTAAAATACCAACCCCACACAGGGAGTCCTGAAGCACAGATTCAGAAGCAATTTGCAATCTGTGTACTTCAAGGATATCAATTTAGGCAACCACTGGGTAGCAGCAGCAAAGTCTTTTGCTTTAAATACCTCAGGTTAAATTTGGACCACTGCAGAAAAAACATTTGGACAAACACAAAAATGAGGGGAGGAAGGGTACTCAGTGAAGACAGGCTGTGTGTAGAAGAAACTTGACACAGGCACATATTATACTCACTATGATGGCACTGAAGGGCACAACTCCAAACTTAAGAGAACCAATTCTTCATTCTGTTCTAAGCGATAGAAATTTAATTAAGCCATAGACATAAGCACCTTAAACATGTCTTGAGACATACTTTCAAGGAGAAACAGCTTTCAGATGTCAAAACTATTATCCCCAGTAACGCATCTGTTTTACAAGACCTAAAACATGTAACCACAACCATGAATCTAACAAACCTAAAGCCACATCCCTTGACACTTTTAAAAGAATATATTAGAAGCTAAAGCTAGTCTGCAGCTGGAATAATTTACAGATAAGACCTGTCTTTTACATCAGACATTGTGGGTTTTCCACTACAAGGTTCAATACATCTTCTTTTAAGACAGAGTCAGATTTATTACTCATGGTGGATGAGCTGCACACATATAACCAAGTTTTGCAATAGCACATTGATAGATGCTGAAGTTCTCTGAAAGATCTAAATTACCTTGTTTTAAGCAAGGCAGATTTACAACTTGCAGCAACAGAATTGTTAGTCTTACCACCACCCCTTGAAGAAAGAAATTTCATTAGTTTAGGACATAAAAGAAATGCAAAGCTTTCAGTTCTGTACTAGATGCTTTTGAAAAACAAACAAACAAACAAACAACAATGAAAAACCCCAAACCACAAACAAAAGAAAAAGAGCATTTACTGCTTAGAAGGGAAACAACAGCAGAATGTGTCACAGCACTTCTAGTTGAAGTGATTAGAAACAGCAAAGCAAGTGCTCTCTTGTGGCAGCAGTGGTAACAATGGCATGCTAGGTTACAACAGTAAACAGTCCATGGGAAAATGCCATAGAATACAGAAAAATAGCGATATAGAGAAGCCTTTTATTTCCCTGAGATGCCACTAAGGCATCAGCACAGCCATATGAATCTGATGCCCACTATGACTTGCACAAAAATCGGAGAGTCTTCGACAGGACGACCTATACTCCGATGAACCAGCTCCCTGTCCATATTGCAGACCAGATCTCCCGTTACAGGATTTGCCAGATTTCCCCACTCACTTCAATAGGAATACAGCAATCTCCACTGACAGAGGGCTTAGCCATGAAGTGCTAGCCATTCCGATTCATTCTCAATCATAATGCAATTACAGGATTCTGCAGCAACTTGAGCCCTCTCATGGGGCTTGCTAGAGCTTGGATTCTGCACAATGGACCCACTAGTACGCTAACCCTAGAACGGTGGAGAAAGAGCATTAGATTGCTTTGCCCCAATCCAAACAGGCCATTTGCAAAGACATTCCAGATCTGTGAATTGCTTAGCTAGCTGCAAGTGTGAACAGAACACACGCAGGTCTGTCTGAATCTTTTCATTTCCTAGGCTGTTTACATAAACCACCAGAGAACTCCAGGAGTATGGCTTCAATAATTCCTCTTTGACAATCTGGGCAACACCTAGCATTCAGCCTAGAAGCATAATGACAACTGATAAATCTAGGATGGGTGATACTGCTTAGGAAACAGATAGACAGAAGCACTACTTAACACTTAAAAGTTGCTGTAGCATGTGAAGAGGAAGTGTTCTTCCCCCTGACATTATTCCCTAAATTGAAATATAAACCACTTAAATTGGAAAGCATTTCTATTTCTCAAACAGACACAAAATTCAGTAACACAGAACCTACATACAATGTTCGCACATGTGTGAAAATGACAGCATTCTAGATAAGTAACATTTGTTATTCCCTTCATAACTACCATAACCTTTTTTTAATCTAATGGGAATATAAACTTGAAGGAGTATGATATAGTTAGCATATAAACATTTCTCAGAGGTATGAACTAATAATTGTAGAAAAAACATGTACTTACACAGCATCTTGCCTGTCATGAGAAGTAAGTCCTTTAGTGTATCTTTCTAAAAGATGGTGGGAAGAAAATCAAAGTCAACCATGTAACAACTCACCAAATTACCACTCCTCAGATGACAGACTGGTGGCTAGTTGATTTCAGTTTGTGGTGTCCTATTACCCTAAAAATGCATATTCATATATTCACACAATGAATTTAGCAGAGCTGATGGATGGAGAACCAACTCAGAACCAATGATTACAGAAACAAATGCCCTTGAAGTCAGTGCAGTCCAAATCTTCCTGTTAAAAAAGTTTGTATTGTGTTTGTAACGTGGCTTCATGAACTCTGCAGTGAGAACACCAGGTAAAGCATTTCCTCTTAACCTCGTCCCTCATTCCCACTCCCCAGTCAATCCCATCAACTACACTGCTACAGCTGCTCATTTCATTGTGGAACAAATGGATATGGAGTAACAACAATGCTGAAAAAAAAGATGGCTGGGCTGGGTTTTTTCCTTTTGATCAGAATGATTTCCCTAATTTGTGTTGCCACAAGTGGCTGAGTGGGCCAGAACAGGGAACTAGGGGAGGGAAGAAACAGCATGGCAGGGGCTGAACTTGCACTTTTTAGTGAATGTGTATGACTTCCTCAAATCACGAAACAGATCATTGCAACTGAGAGATATTTTCTGTATTGTCCTTTGCAAATGAAGTTCATTTAGTTTTATTTAATTTGCATAAATTAGTACTGAGAAAAGGTCACATCCTCAGTAGGGCTATAACAAATTGTAATCAGCTTTTGTCTGGTATCTCTGGAATTAGTGATTTATAGCAAGTGAGAATCTTCTCTGAGAAGACAGACTATGTCAATGCTAAACAACACAAAAGACCGTTATCAAATGATCCCAGAGTTTATATTAGTAAAGAGGAAGATGTCTGCTTTCTTGACTTCTTTATAATTGAGCTGTGTTCTCAATCAAAGTTATTACTAACAGGAGATGTCCAGGGAAAATTTGCAGATCACTTTCTAACTTCGGCGTGATAGGAAATTCATTAACAAATTAAGGTATTTCAGACTGGATGGAAACTGGAACAGATGGCCAGTTTGCAGGACCACAGGAAGGTATGAGACACTTGAAGGGCTCATTTCTAAAAGCCATTTTGAAAAGTATCCCGTCTGCAGGACAATTAATAAGCCAGTGAGAATTTCTTTTCATGATAAAATGCTTTTAACTGGATGTCCTTGTCTAGTTTTCTTTTGTGGATGGATTTCTGTAAAAGTCAGACTGACCATAATAGAACAGTCATAACAAAGCAAGATTGGCTGTTCTGGGCAGATGATAGTAAATACAGTGCTACTGTGAGTCATTTTCCCCAGAAGTGATATGTGAAGCTCAACAAAGTTACTTGTCATTATTCTGGTGAAGAGGCACACATCCCTAACTTGTGAACACAGGAAAAGGGCAGTGAGCAGGGGAACACTATTCATAGAATCTTTTATTATCACAATGAACTAAGGAATGCATTCAAGTTGACTTTGCATAGTTGCCTGTTAAAAATATTAGCATTTTCCCCTGTAACATGACAACACTTGATCTGAGATCACTGACAGAAAACACAGACCTGGAGCCTCATTATGACATCTTTATAGTCCCTTTCCACAATGCAGACATCCTTTACATAAGTTTAAAAAAATGTGAGCATGCAGCAGGCAGGAACCAGGACTGCATATATTGGGATAGAAATCTGAATTTTGAAAAAAACACAGTGGTATTTTAAATGGTAAAGAAAAGTGGAGTTACTCATGGTTTAACAAAACTCGCACTACTAGCTTTCGTGGACCACAGATCAATAAACAACGCAGCTCACAGGGTAAGACCTAATTCAGAGAAAATCAATTAAAATTGATACACTGAACATGTTCATTAGCCAAGAACCACTTTAGCATGAGGGCTGACATAAAACACAGTTAAAACACCTGAACTTTTCTTGTCCAAAAATAGGCTTCTCAACCTTCTTTCAAATTGTGGAATGGCTCAGCTATTTCTAAATGCCAGTGAATCAAATCCAGTGAAACTTCTAAAAAGACATTGTGACAGTAACCTTCACCATCACTTCCTGAGTATGTCTGTGTTTTGATTTTGTTTTTTTCCTCTTAACAAGACTTGATCTCACTGTCTGGCTGAACATTAATCCGCTTTCACCAAGTACCAAACTAATGCTTGCCGCATTAATACACTGCAAATCCTCAAGGTATCAGTTACACACAATTTAGTATAAAAGGTAAGCATAGGGCTTGCTTTCACCACAGCTACTACCAGGAAGGCAAGTAAGAACACAGGTAAGTCTCCATCAGCTCCTGATCTAGAAATCTTTTCTTCAACTTTCAAACATTGTATGTAATTAATTGCTTCTGAAAAGTAGATTATCTTTTGCTCTTTCTCTCCCTTGCTTCTTTTTCTTACTACTTAAAGACAGGACACATTCTCTGTACAGAAACTTAGATAAAAATATTTCATTGAAAGTGGTATGGTACTCTGCTATCATTATTCTGCAGAGATTGCTGACATGCCATTTCAGTCATTTAGAAAAATCAAACTCCTTTAACAATAAACATACAGATAGATCTACTTAATGGCTTTATCCTATGTTCTCACTGATATTTCTGAAAGCTTGCTATTATAGAACCACTTGAGGATAACGTGAAGACTCAATTTCTCCCTGTTTCTATAAATATTTCCTGTTGAAAATAACTACATTTCTCCAGTATAGATATATTTTTTTGCTTTATACACAGGATGAAGACAGTTAATTGTTATATGCTGTTATTTTGCTGGAAAGCAATTTGTTGCAATAGCTGCCAGCTCACCAATATTACTATAGCAGTGGAAAGAGAAGAATGTCAATTCTGTATTACAGTGAATGCCACGTGGTGCTCAGGATACTGCTTCACAAGGGTGAGAATCTTAAGTTTATTTTCAGGCACCGAAACTAAATATTCCAAATGATGTATGAATAACCCATTTCTCCAGTCTGTAGCAAACATGCAGGCAGGATGAGCCTTGTGAAAGAACAGGCTAAGTAAACTGCTATTTGACAGGAAAGCAGATACACAGCCAACCTGAACTACAAAGGGAAGGGTGAAAAGATGCCAGTAAAATTCAGATTTTTAACTGGCTGCACACATTATGGTTATATTGTATAACTAGAGTTGAAAGTATTACAATCTGGATCTCTGCCTTGTGTTCAATTTGTGCTTGCAAACGGATACAATAAAGCAGCCATCACTATGTAGACTCCTCTACTTTTCCAAATAATTTGCAGTCTCGCAACTCACCTGCAAGATTGTCTGGTGATGGTATGATACAATTTTGCTGTATCGGTCCTCCTGAAAGTAGAAATCTAATCCAGGTGAAATTAGAAGAGTCTGATCCAAAGCCTTTTGATCTCAGTGGGACTTTCCCCACCAGTTTAATTAGTTTTCGCATCAGTTCCTTTATTTTGGAAGCATTTGGAATTCTACCCCATAACAAATTTCAAAATGAGTATTTCCTTCTTGTAATTTTCAGGATCCAGTATATAAATATCCACCAGTATCATCTGTTCAGCAAACATGTACCTTCAAGGAGGTTGTGTATGAAACAGTGAAGATCCCTGGCTGTGGTGACCATCCCGAATCCTTTTATTCGTACCCGGTAGCTACAGAGTGCCACTGTGAGACCTGCGACACTGACACCACTGACTGCACTGTGAGAGGGCTGGGGCCATCCTACTGTTCCTTCAGCCAGAATGGAAGTAGCCAATGAAGGGTACTAGACAGGGCAGTTTGGCTCTAAATCTTGACTTCTAAATAATGGTACTGATTGGGCTTAAGTGGAAGATAATTGGCAAGGTTACTTAGAAACTGCCAAGATTGAAACAAAGATTTTTAAGGCCGAAAGGGAGAGCTATCGATTAAAATTCTCTTCAGACCTTCCCTACTTAGCCCATCAGTTTCCTTAAAACCATTTTCATAGGTCTACAGAATGCTGCTTCCGATTCCTTCTGACCTTGCCTCCTCCTCTTCTCTATTACACCTTCATTCTTTATATTCCTGTATTTCCACTGCTTAGTTCACTTAGCTTATTCTATGCTATGCTATGCTTTCAAAAAGTTCCCAACGTCCAAGTCTTTATTATCCCCTGCTTTCCATCTCTCCTCAGAACGCACTTATTTTAAAAAGCCTTGCAGCACTGGTTGTCTTACAACCAACATCTGTGCCCTCACTTTCTATTAGTTGGACTGTGAACCCCTCTCAGCTGAGATCATGGTTTTTTGGGTTTTTTGGCAAAATATTGTATATAGTCATTATGCTCTGTAAATAATAACAGCATGTTTACTTAAGAGCCAAAATCTATGTTCAAATGGTGAATGTCACCTGAACTCTTGTGCTTTCTCAGTAAGGCTTGTTAGCTCAGGCTCACAATAACACAAATAACATGAACTTTAGTTATACCTGGCTAACTTGAAAAAAAATCATCAGCTGCCTACTTTCATCTCAGTAAACATATCCTAAGTCAGTTAAACAATTCTGAAAATTTTGCCACATATCAGAAATAGTGGATTTCCTCTCATTATGCAACAAAATGTAAGACTGAGAATTTTTTTAACACTAGCATAGAAGTCTCACAAGTTATTTAGGGATGAATCTAGAGGCACCTGATCCCAGTAGCGCAAACACGGTGTGATAACTGTGCAGTCCACAGTAGTCCCTTCTGAGAATGGAAGTTCACAGAGTTCTGCAGCAACCTAATTCTGCAATGGTATGAAGCTGGGATGGTCTGGAAGCAAGCTGGAGGACTGACTGAATCAGAATGGAAAATTATGTCATGTTATTGGGGAAATTATCTGAAACCTACAGAATGAAATCCTATCAGGAAAATGAAAAGATACTGCTCTTCATCAGAAACACTCACCTACACAAACACAGAATGGAGAGCAACTGGTTCAGCAGCAGGTCGGCACTGAAGAGTTAGAGGTTATATGAGCTAAGTATGAGTCAACAGTATCACACCACTGCGGAAATGTGGGAATGTAAGGAGTGGAGCCTACAAGACACAACCTACTTCCACCATTCAGTTCAAGATGATAAAGGGCCACAGCTGAGTTGTTATTTCCAGCTTTGGACACAGAACTTTAAGGCAGTGAAAAACTGGAGAAAATCCACAGAAGGGTAATAAGAATGGAGAGGGGCCTAAAAAAACATCTTAGGAGAAAAGTTTTAAATAAATGTGGTTGTTTTGCTTATGGGAAGTAACACTTAGGGAGGAAAAATTAGTGGAACCTTTTACATGCTTGAAGACTGTTACGAAGAGAAAAGGAACAGTCAGTTCTTCATGTTCATAGTGAACAGAACAACTAATGAAAGATTCAGAGTAGTCACGAGCAAATCTTCCGAAAGGTACAGACAGCTAGACACTGAAATAAATTGTCAGGGGGTTGGCGAAGGAAGGAAGGAAGGAAGGAAGGAAGGAAGGAAGGAAGGGAGGGAGGGAGGGAGGGAGGAAGGGAGGAAGGAAGGGAGGAAGGGAGTGGGGACTGTGGAGTAGTGACCACTACAGGTCTTCATGAACACATTGAACGTGTTAGGAATGACAGAGGTAAAGTTAATTTGCCATGAGGCAAGGGAATGAAGCAGACGTCCTCTTGAGATCCCCTGGCATGTCTGCTTTTGAGACTCATACAGACATGTTTATTCAATGGGAATTTGTCTGTTACTCTGGATCTCTCTTATAATAGATAATAGATATTTTAACTTATTTAATTTCTAGCTTTTTTACTGAAAGATATTACTTCTCTTAATTTTATTTATAAGATTAATCTGCACAGACATTTTCTTTGGTTTAGTGAAGTTTAAAAGTGGTTAAGTAACAGGTAAATCAAACTGCCTCTCACTCATTTCAGTTTTAAACATGAGCTGACTTCAGTTAAAACTAAGCATATTATTCATATCAGCAATTATTCCATTCTGGATGACAGAATTTTGAATTAAAATTGCCACACAGAGTAGCTTGTAGTAAAAAAGTATGGTAAAAGATACATTTTCAAAATAGATCTGTAAACACTTGTATTGTCTGTTGTGCGTTTTGGGATAATAAAAATAACTTTGTTGCACTTCTGTTATGTATGTCTTAATAAGCCAATTAAAAAACTTAAGAGTCCACCTGCCCACTTTACTATGCTTTAAATCATACATTTTCTTTCCCTCTCATAATTTTTTGGGGGTAACTAATACACCCACCTGAGCCGTATTTGCATTACATTGCCAAATCACATCAAATAAAGGACTGGTATACTTTAGCCTGATCCAGTAATGTGATGATGAAATATTTCATAGTTCTAACACAACAGAGCTATGGATGAGAATAAAGATTATCATTAGTCTTTTATTTAAACTATAGTGATTAGAGCCTCCCCAGAGCTGTGTCCACATCTCTGTCACAAACTAGCTTGCATATGAAAACAAAAATCATGCAGCTCCCATTTCATCCATCAGACAAATGCAACCATTCATTTTCATTTTGCAAACGACTCTATTCAGAACCTCGAAACTAAAACTAACTGATGCAGTCAAAAGAGTATTGAGGTTAATATCAGGATGCTAGCAAAAAAATCCTAATTGTGCATCACTGCAAGCTTCCACACTCTCACTTTGTGTATCTATCTCACACATCTTAGGTACCAATGCTGAGGTAAATACCAAGTCCGAGAGACTGAGAGATGCAAAGAAAAAGGTGCCCTCCATATAAGCACTAATCCCTGCCAAGCAAATTACAGCCTTTGGGAATACTTCTTTCAAACACTTTCTCAACCCCTGTCCAGTACCTAGATATGAGTTCTACCCAAATCTCTTCCATAAAGCTGGCTTTTTGAAAAATGGGTATATCATGCATCAAAAGCTTTCTGCTTTTCTAAAGAGTGATGGGGAACAGCAAACAAATAATTTATTGAATTTATCTTCTTTTTTTAATCATAAGTGATCACACAAAAAGCTCAGGAAGCATCTAAGTCCCACATGTAGCCTTGCTGTTAATATCAGTGAGCTTTGAATATATACCTCCATTTATATAAAACTAAGGCTGGTATTCTACTCTGAAGTGAAATCCATTCCGAATCATGTCAACAATTACTTGTTCTTCTACAGACTGATAGCAAATATTTCACTGTCAGTAGTTTCAATGAGCAAAATTCAGAAATTCTTACAGGAGGTTGGCCTGACTTGAAGATATCTTGGACTACCTTTGATAGTTTGTAAGACAGACTTTATCCCTTTCCATTCAATGCCCAACAATCATTTCATTAAACTTACTTTTACATTAATGTATTTTCCAAAATTTTAGTAAAGGCACATGCAAGCCATCAATATCAGTGTAGTCTGAGGTCCAAATCTGCTTTAAATTATTATTTAAGAAAAACATTTAAGAAGTAATTTGTATGCTCTTTGCTTAGCTCTACCATGATGAATAAATGGCAGCTCTGTCAAAAGGTGAAAGTCTCAGTATGACACGCTACCCTAAATACTAAATTGGTGGGTAAGCTTTTAGAAACATTCTTAATTGAGTCAGAAGTAGATTTCCAAGAATTCCTACCATGGGCTCCATGGGCCTACCCCTTTCCATTGCAATCAATAGGTAAAATGCTTTTCAACTTCAATAGAACTATTCTGCCAATAGTGAACTTTTCAAAAACTGAGTATTAATTCTATTTTTAAAGGCAGGCTCTGCAAAAAGACCTTACAACATGTCAGACTGGCCACTAGTCTACATAAACTAACTTTAGAGGTAGTAAAAACTAAAATGGACCAAACTATCTATTTATTTACTCGCAGTTAAGTAAAATTACCTCTTTTCTTGCATCACAATGAAAGCAGAAAACCTGGAAAACTACAGTTTATAATGCCCTGGTATTATAAACTGTATGTAGGCATACAGCATAGAGGTACTATGTAGTGCTGAACAGTCCCTTAAAGACCTTTGAAAGGGACACTTAATACAGGATTCATTGTGCTGTAAGTAATTAAGTCTTTCAAATACCCAGATGTATAGATAAGCTGCGTGAAGATTATTCATCTCTGCCACCACATCTGTGGGTGAATTAATACTGTCTATCATTTATTATGCAGACAGTTTGACCTTGATCTTATGAGTGTCTGTGCCAGTTGTACTTGAAGCTCTCCAGACATCAAAATGAGAACATGAAGTGCAGCAGCAGTATTCATAGTCCTGCTAATTTAAATGACCATTTAATCCCAGCTGCCTTTTTAGATAAACAGATTTACAGACATGCAAAAAATACACGTTCCTTGCCCTGAAGCCATCAATAAAGCATCACCCCACTGTTGTCAATGCTTAGCTATTATTCCCTAAGTTCTGTAAATCATTCCTCCTAGCTTAAAACAGGTTTACACTTGCCTTTATAATTTTGGCATACAACTGGTCTCACCAGTTTTTTACCATAAGCAGGAAATATAAATGTCCTCTCCTTGTGTTAACCCAATTGGTGAATAAGGATTTATTAGTCATCCACAAACCCTCAGAGAAATCTAGCCTGAGACAGAGGCAATTACAAATAATAGATGGAAAACAGTCGAGGCTGCACTTAACTTGGGCTATTTGAATGGAAAGAGGAAAGACAGTTGAGCGTGGTGTTCATATGCTGTACTCCTCCTTCACCCTCCCACCTCAGCAAGCGCATTTTGCTTTGTTAGTATGCAATATTTAGCTGCACACTTCATTTGCATTAAAAAATACAACTAGCATCTTGGTTGAAACTACCAAAAACCTACCAAAGAAAAGAGCTAAGCAGCTAATCTGAAAAATTCATTTGGAGATGGCAGCCTTGAGATTAGTGGTTCCCCTCCACTCGGGCAATGAGATCTATAAAATTTTTCTGTGTATCTCATGTTTCTCTTCAATTTATGTTATTAACATTAGCTGTCAAAGCCTTGGTCTTTCAATGTGACTTATACTGATAGACATTACAGCAGCTCACAAGGCTGCAGTCTCTGGGAAATACAGAAAGCAAGACAGGAGCAGGGTTAGAGAAAGGACATACTTTGAAGACATCAAATGTCAGCGTTTCGTTATGTGTAGGTGGGGAAGAGAAAGAATTAACTAGCTATGCTTCACAATCATTAACCATTAGTTTTCTTTCATGTAGCAACTCTAAGAGGCAAGAGGTAAAGTCTTACTTCATTCACACTGATGACCTCTTAATTCACTGAAAAAAATAATGGGGGGGTTCAGATGTATTACTTGTTGTCGCGTCAAGGGTGTGAGCCTGATGCGTGGCTGAGGGAGGCCCTCCCATTGAGTCACAAGGTTCAGAAAGGACCCCCTTGCTTTCTAAACTCCTTCTCAGAGAGGAGCCTAGGTACAGCTAGGTCCAGTCTTAGTCCCGGACTTGGTCAATGGTTTATGTCTAAAGGATTATATATAGCAACATATCAGAGTCAATGTTTGCCTGTCAAAGCCCCCTAAAGGACCTTCACTGAGACAGTTCTGCAAAGCTGAAACAGATGGAAAGTTTATTAAAGTGACAGCTATGAAGAGTTAAGAATTGCCATTGATAGATGCACTTACTGCAATAGTGCTAATATATGATTGTAATGCTAGCAAAATACTATCCCGAGTATTCTTCACCAAAAAGGTGAAGTCGCGGTGCTTACCGCGTCCCTATCTTGGGTGCAGGAGAAGGAGCACAGCCCTTCAACTGTCTCTTCAGGTTCTTTAGTTTCTTCTCTCCCTCCCTGGAGGTAACTTCCTCAATATCCTTTATACTCCAACCTTAGCTGTTCCCTCCCAGGGGTAATGTTTTAACATGATTTAGGTGGAGAGTCGAGTACTATAGTCATATATGTTTAGCATGTGCTCCTTTTAGCTCATTACCATATTTAGGGGTGTCAACTTTAATATTCATTTCACAGATAATGAAGCAAAAGGTCTCACTCTGGGCACTGTGGCCTTCAAAATTCTGTGTAGAAACCCTCTATCTGTTTATTCTGCATTCTCTAGCCAAAACAGGGCCATCCTGCTGCTGCAAGGCTCCCTCCTTCAGCTGCTTCTCATACCAACCTTGTGGATCTCCATCCACAATGTTTGTATATGAGGACATCTGTGTTTTTAACCTCTTACGTGTAATTGTCACACTTGTATAGTATGACGTTATTCTGTATGAGAAAGGAAGGTAAATTCTGGATCTAATATTTTTAGATTACATTCAGCTATACTTATATACATTGAATGCTATAGACAAAGGTATTATTCAGTCAGAACATGATTTTAACCCCTGAAACACATCCTCCTTAAGATACCAACATTCAAGACATATAAATCAATCTAGCATCATCCAATGGCTTGTAGAAAAACCTTTGAACAACTAAAGGAATCCATTTTTCCTCTTGCTTCATGTGTTTACATTTAAAGTTTCATTCCAAATTATCTTCGCTTTCATTATCTCCTTCTCTCATTACACAATATTGGCAAGTCTTGATGCTTTTGTGAATGGTGTGGAAATTCCCCATCAAAATAATATGATAGTGAGGAAAAACATTAAGAAGTTAGAAAACTTTGGTTTGGACACTGTCAAAATTTATGTCACAGTGCAGCAAAGGGTTATGGATCAGGTCTAGGCCCTGGTAACATTTGCCTTTTCAAATAAGCATTTAGAATCATCAGCAGCATGATTCTATGTAACACAAAAGTAGGGTATGCACTTCAGCTAGCCCAATGATTGAGAAATAATAGAGACAGCTTAAAATTAATTCTGATCCCACTTCCAAATAGTACCAAAACAAGCTCTGCCAAACAATGGATCTGGCCCAATTATTTAAGTTTCTTTCCTATATGATTTCTCCTTTTAGAATTAATATCTGAAATTTCCTGAGAGTTCTAAATCACATGTAAGATAATCTTTTAGATGGGAGACTGATTTACACCATCAGTGTGAACAGATACAAGCTTTACCACACTGGCTTTGTTTTTTTCTACTTTGCCTTAAGACAAGTAGATCCTAATCTACAAGTATCTGGATATGTTCATATACTTGGATTATTATGTCTGGAACTCGAAACCACTTTACACTGTGATGCTTAGTTCAGGGACAATGTAAAAGCATAAGCAAATCAATTCCTGTCTATGCACAATCTAGTTACTTAGTATTTGTTATTCAGCATGTACAACACATGGAGGACAGCCATTTTATTAAGCATCTCTCTAAGCAGAGTGTAGAAATTACCTTGTCAAATTCCAATATACAGCTAATAAATTCATTAGAGATAATGAAGGTGCAGCAGTTTGACAAAGATTCAATTCACCCCAACACAAGACCCAAACATCACCTCTAAGAACAAGCATTGTAGTTTATGGAAAGTGTGTTGTTGTCTGGAATGGTCTTATAGGCTCATGAGAACCACTCTAAGAATATTTATTTTCGCCTATTTAACACTATAATATTTTAGAATATTTATTTTAAGAATATTAGGATAGCTAGTGGAATTACAGAGTATTCTGATATAGCATCTGAAGAGTATCTGTTTAGTTTTGCTTGTACTGTGTAGACCAATATTGCTTTAATAATCAAAAATAAAATAGCATAAGAACAAGCCTGGAATGAACAACATCACATCAGAATAACTAAGCCTCAGTTATGAATTTCAATGCTTCAGGGGTTAAAAACTCAAGGGTTTGTGATGCCCTTAAATAATTCAGTCTATGTCCTTTCAGTAGGTATCTGATCTATTAAATATTCACTAACACTTTGAAGAATGGAATAGTGTCAGATCTCAAATTAGAAAATTTCTTTTTAACGTCATTCTTGTGTTAATTTCTGTCATATTATTTCAGGTTATTTGCCACATCTCAAACTAGGTAATATTAATAGCACAAAAAAAAGGGATCTTCTCTTTCTTGATAACTCAGTATGTGATATGAAAAAAACAAGCAATTCTGCTTTTGACGTACACAGCCCTGTTGACTTTGAAATGGAAAAAGTGACCTGCCCAAGGATATGGCAATTGACAAGGGAGACTCCAGGACCTCCTGATTTCTCACTCTTGCAAAGCTGCACAAAAAATACAGTTTAAAGCATTATACAATTGGTAATATTACTATACTACACCAGTTTATTACAAATATACTCTCATACTTGATCTGAAAATAGCAGCTTATTGCCCATGACAAAAGGAAGAACAAGGAATAAGTGTCAAATTGTAACTGTACTACTAGATGAAATGAGCCTAATGTAGACTTGCCAGGTTTTGAAAACAGGCAACTGAACTGGGAAATTCCTTCAGTCATGGTATGACATCACTACATAAATCCTTATTATGCTATATGGCTCCAAAAACATTATGCAAACAGCTGTTCAAAAAGCACTGAAACAAGATCTTTCACACATCAGGAACTTTGTGTCATAACCAGATTCTCCTGCTTGAAATGCGCCACATTCTCTTGGTGAACATGCCTGTGCTAAGCAGAGGATTTCTTGCTTACCTCAGATGATTCCTAATGAGAAATCCATACGATTTAGTTCTTTCAATTTGTGAATTATTTCCAAGTAAGTGTAGATAACTGTTTTGTTTGCAATGGATAATGCAACCCAACAGCACTAAGCAAGACACCTTAGTCACATTTCTTCCTTGCATCAATGAGGGGAAACAGTAAGGGACCTATTTTCCCAATACACTCCAGCTATTGTCTGGAATAAATATTGCTGGTCTGTTTGTGACTAGGACTTATTACCGTGAACCTGGACGTGCTACTGAACATTTGACAATCTAAATTCATGTCAGTGAAAACAAAGAAACTAAAAGTACTGGAGATACCACAGTTAAAACAAATCAAGTAGTATCACTGTGTCACAACACAAAGGAACCTCAATCATTGCAAAACAATGTAGCAAGAAATCAATCACAGAATCAAAAATGTTACCAGAAGGAATACTCTCTAGTATACACTCTCTAGTACAGCATTCCCTCCCTTGCAACCTGGTTTGCCATGTTTCCTTCTACAGGGAAAGCCAAAGATGTCTGAAAGAAGGGAACAGGTATTTCAAACTCACCCAAGTTTCACATAAGTAGAGTTATACAGATGGAAAACAATCTACAGCACAAGCTTCTTCCCAAAAGAAGAGATAAAGGAAACTGTAAACTTGCTGAATTAAACAGAAATGGACCATGTCCTCACAAAGAGACTTTTAATTATTTATCAACTGTTACGCAGTTTAATGACTGGTTCTGATGAGAGTTACGGCATCTCTGACTCAACAGGTATGGACATTGTTAAGGGAAAAATATATCCTGTTGAACCCAACAGTCCGAGAGAGACGAGGCTTCTGCAGCTCCATAATCCCAGGTCTAACCAGCACCTAGGCTCAATGCATATTCCCAAGTAGGCATATGCATACAGAGCACACATATACATTACATACATACATGGGTGGCCACACAGATCACCCACTCCAGTGGCTGGCGCTTGATTTCATTCACTTCAGTCTTTCCAGTCACTGGCACCCAGGCAATGAGCCTTCTGGCCTGTGGTACCAGCACAGGTGCTGGAACCCAGACCCTCGCTCACTCCAGGTGCTGCCAGCACAGGCACGCAGGCCCCCATGAGCCACGGTCCCACTCCAGTTGTTGGCTCTTCAGTCCACTCATGCTGGTCTCCCCAGCGGCTGGCACTGCAGACATGCAGGCCCTTGACCAGTGGTCTGACTCCAGTTGCTGGCACTCAGACCCACATACACACATGCACATGGAATAGAGTCCCTCACCCAGGAGAAGAGTTAGAAGCAAATTTAACAGAAAGATAGGACAGACTGTGCCAATCAGGTGCAAGGCATGGCAAGATAGCCATACCAACCAGCAAGCCATTTACATCAGACTAGCCCTTCTCATTCCCTTACCTTTTCCCACACTTGTTGCTTCCCAAACCACCTAAATCCATCCCTTTCCCCACCTTGGACTCCCCCCTCTAAATACCCCATAATAAGTCCTGTGCAATCCCAAAATACTCTTCCCCTGCATCCCATAATGCAGCACATTATCGCTGGGCAGTGACCCCTCCCAGTCCAAAAGGTGCTCCAGTGTTGACTCTTGATGGGGTTTCACACCTGGGAACTGGGGCTGAGGGGTGCAATCCTGGGGAAGGCGCAGACAGGGTGGGTTCCTTCCTCTGAGTCCTTAATTTGGGTTCCCGATGTGCCTTTGAGCCTCTGTGCTCCTCTGGGCTTACAGAGATGAGCCTTTGATGGGCTGACAGCTCTCCAGCGACGGGCCTGGCAGTAGCTGAGCAGAGCATTGCTTTGCACCCCCACCTGCCATTGTCCCTCTATGCCCCTTTCTGGGTGTGCAGACAGGCTTCTACCACATAACCTAACAGACATGAGCCAATAATACAGCTGAATATTTATGAAGCACCAGTTTCTGCTCTTCACACTTACGCAGAAGTCAAATGACATCATCTGTTTGCTAAACACAGGGATGTGTACAGCCTGTCTCGTGACGTCATCTGTGAAATCCCATCTAGGTCTCATTAGGCTTGAACTCCACACCAATTTACAGATTTTTCCCTATTGTTTAGCTAAACTCCAAGAGAATACTGGTCTGTCTTTGGCATTCATTTAATGCATCAAGGATTGCAGGCCAGACAAATCTTACTGCTCTTTCATTCTCTTAATTGATGCTCAGGATTTCAGGTTGTGTAACTCTTTTTAAGGCTTTTAGGTAAAAAGAAAAAAACAAAAACCTACTTATTTGGGTATTTTACATTTGTATTTAGAAGTTGTAATAAAACAGTTGCTTTCCTCTTCCTTTCCTTACCCCATTTTCTGGCTACTGACAGTAGCAGAAAGAGACATTCTCACACACTTTCAGTCATGACATTGCTAACAATTCACATCTACTTCATAGAAAGTCTTTTGAAGAGTAATTCTAGTAACTTTTTCATGTCAGTAACTCTGTCTTCATTCTTTTCACATGATAAGCACCTAAAATCACACCTACTTTTCCAAATTGTGTGCATAGCTTTATGCCCACCTTACTCAAGTTTGCAGATTAGATGTTTCAGTATGCATATATCCAGTTATTCAGTAGTTTTGCACTAATACTAACTGGATGCATTCTCACTTTTGGGCACACACAATGCCACACAAAACTTTGAAAGTCAAATTTTCGATAACTGATAAATGGCAGTGACGTTAGGTATCAAGAACCATCATCAGTCATCTTCTGCTTAAGATGCTAAGTGGATGTTTTTGATACTGCCTTTGACTTAAATGCACAACAGCGTGTGTCTTGTTAAAAAGTCCTCAGCTGAAGCACATATGGCAAAAGCTAGTCAGTGCACTGCATAAGTATGCAATGCTCCTCTTCAGCAGTGAAGAAGATAGGATAAAAACCTTCTGAAGGACTTACAACTCTGATTCTATTTGGAACAAAACTATGTTATATGAATAAGTCCCTCCAGATCCCAAAAAGGTATGATAAAGTCTATAAATAATCTATTATTAGTATTTTTAAATGTTTCCTTAGCTGGCTTTCCACCTTTGCTGAGCACAATGCTGAGTCTATTTTACTGCTGTTAGAGCAAGAATCACAAAAAAATAAGAGAATGAAATTGATATTGTGACAAGAAGAAATGCACATATGAGTAATGAAACTCACAAAGTCTGCTTTCAATGTAGAACAAAAGATCATTTCCCCTTTCACCTCTTCAGCTCAGACAGTCTTTGGCATTTATTGAGCTCAATGTTTTGATTTCAAGCAATGTTTTGCTTTGCCTGGATGAGAATGACCTTTATGTGGCACCTGCACTAAAGTAAAATTCATTGGGAAACCAAGGCCAGACAGATTTTCCTGGTGAACACTTGAGTTTCCAAAACAAATCACATTGTAATTCATTGTAAGCAATGCTGTCAGGAACCCAGCTTTGGTTATCTAAATTAAAATCTCCCTAAGTCAGATTTCCTAAATCTAATTTACTCTTTAGTACAGTAATCTGTTCTCAAATAGCTCCCCAGAATAAGCAACAAGTCTGTGTAACAGTTGCCTGAAGTTAGGCTCTGAAATTCCACCTAACTTGTAAGACTTCCTGCATTTGAACAGTCCTTCCTAAATGCATCATTCTTTTACGAAAATGAGACAAATTCTAAATCACAAACATGCTTTTCAACATAAGAACCCTTCTCATTTGCCTATATATCATTAACAGCACCAATGAATTCATACAAATCAAAGGTCTCGTGCTTAGGTTGGAAACTCACTTATGGGTGGCCTCCCATTCTCTTTCTAAGTATTCTGAAGTCTATTCAACTCCAGTGTAATTTAAGAACATCTCTGGGCTACATCCATCTCAGGAAGTTGAGAAGAGATGAAATGGAGTCAGCTACTTATCATGGGGGAATGCTTCGATACCAAATATCTTCAACTGTTTGAAAATGAAGCACAAGACTTAGCAACAACCAAGTGTGGATTTATCCCTGAAGCATCATCTACAGGACTGTGTGTATTTTTTCCAGGTCATGTAAGTGCTCTGAAATTTCTATCACAGATATCAATTGAGATGTTTTAGTTGCCCTGGGACCTAAAAAGGATATCTAGCTTTCCACATACATGATACTGTAGGTTCCTTCTGGAAAACACAAAACCTACATACACAAAACATACATCTGTTAAGTGTAACCCTTAAGAAAGATAAAGCAGATTTAAATTTAAAAAAGAGAAAAACTGACCAAGCAGCAGTACAGCAGAAAGGGAATCTCTTGAGTTCTAGCAATTAAAGAAATTATGATGCAATCGTATACTGTTGCAGATACATAAAATCTCATCCTAAGATCTATTAATAGGGGGCTAAAACAAAAGGAGAGGGTTTTTTTCTCATTCTGGTAATGTTTCAGTTCGAATAACATGCCCGGTCTGAGGGTTTCACACTTCAATTACAAGGTTTCTCAGCAACTAAAGCTACATAATTAAAAACTTAACAAAGATTGACTTTGCATTCAACAAAGTAAAGCATATATTCAGCAGCAAATGCCTAAACACAACGCACGTACACCAGTTCTGACAATCCACTGCATATTCTTCACTTATTTAAAATCAAGAAAGGGCATACTCAAAAAAGTAGGGATAGAGAAAGAACATAGAAGAAAAACCTTATAAACAGTGCTTTTAAAACGAAATTCTATCTTGAGAACTATCTCTGCTTTCCTGCTAAGTGTGAAAAAATACACTTGATTTTTTTAAAAAAAAAAATGTATCTCAGACTTCAAAAATGGAGACATAGGTCCAGGCACAGGACTAACCTGAGCCATCAGATAGCAATCTCATCACATTTTAGTAGTGTTGAAATCTACATTTTGATCTAATTCTAAATTTTTCATAGCTTGATTATTTATTAGTAATTATTTTAAAGTGAAACTTAATATCAATAGAGACTCTTTGGAAGCAGAAGCAGTACTAAAGCAGAAGCAGTCCATTTTCCTGAATAAGTCAGTAAAACAAGGACTGGAGCAAAGCCTAAAGTTTTTTAAAACTTGGCTATAATCTTTTTTTTACACCCACCAGAAAAAAAGCTTCAATAACTACAACATTCTGAAATAGCTGTAGCACCAGTTATTCTGATTTCCAAAAAACCCAAATCCTGCCTATAAGCAAACTACCCTTCAGTATTCAGGGAAATACTCTTTAAGTGGGGATGGCAAGATTCTCCTTTAATGTGATATTATGATAGTATTCTCTGACTTTAAAATGTACCCCAGCACTAGTCATAAGGAGTTAGCTTCCTTTTATTTCAACGGATAGGGATCTTACCCTAGGAATCTTCCACTGATCTTTCTCATCCTGTCAAAGACTCAGACTGAAAATTCACATGATTCTGAAGTGAAGGGAATTTTCCTTTTCATTCCCGTAGGTCTTTTCTAGGAGTCTTACTACTCTGTGAATCACCCCTTACAGATACAGTATTCAGAAAATAACCTTATAGAAGTGTCTGGTACAGTAAAAATTGCTAAGATATTAATAAACAGATGTAACCTCTTTCTCAGCTCACAGAATGCTAACAAGCAAACTAGACTTATTTATCTGGTGATTTAACACCACAGACTGTTTCAAAATATTTCCAAGAAAAGTAGTAAAGAATCAATATTTGAAATCCTATCAGTCTTAGCAGTGGTGATGGGTCACATAAATTAGGTAGCATAATTCTATTTCAGCTGAAGAATGTCAACTCTTACAAAGACTCTCTTGGGTACCACTAAGCACAGGTATAAACACGAAGTTTCCCACGTGTGACCATTCCCATGTATAAACTAGAAATTCAGACTCCTTGAACTGCCAGAAGTAATATTCAATTACTTGAACTTACTTTAAAAGATGCTACAACTAGCTGACTATAGCTGAAGCAAATTCTGTGGGTGGGGAAAAAAAAAAAAAAAAAAAAAAACAACCAAAAACAAAACCCAAACATACCAAATCAAATATACACACAGAACTTGATTCTTAAAAACTGTCCTCTTAGATAGCATCAAATAATGGCAGAGCAGCATGCACAGAACAATAGATACCAGGCACACCACCTCAGCTGAGAGGGCACTTCATATTAAGAGAAACAAGATTTACCTGTTCACTTACTTTCACTCTAGTGAGCGATACAGCTATTGTGTGCTAAGAATGCAAAAGAAAGTCAATGGAGAATTAAGCATTGTTGTTTGATCTATACTATAAATAAATATCTTCTGCAAACATTTATGTCTCACTGTGTATGTTTTAGCTGCAGAACTTCCCAAGAATATGCCTTACCCCGTGTGATATTGCGCCACAGTGACACATTTGACAGAGGGAAAAAGTGAAGATAAAGAATATTTATTTGTCAGTGATTATGTTAACATCAAATAGTAAAATGAATGAAAAGTAATTATCTTTTGGACTTTTTGCAGATAATAGATTTATGAAGAATGCTGCTGCACGAATCATCAGCCTTGCTTGCCAACCTAACTTATATCACTGCATTTTGCAACCTTCTACTATTTGCCACCACTTGCAAGGCTCTTTATGATTGATCCTTCCTACCCATCACCTCTCATCAAGTATTTAGAGGCCTTCAAACAAGCTATAGTGACAGCTTCCATCATCTAGTTGTTAATTTTTCAGACAAGCACCTCTATACTTTCTGTCAAGTTAAGAGCTGACACATCCAAAAAGGCACTTTCTAGTTCTCCTTCATATCTTCCCTTAAATTCTCCTTTTCTATGATGACAATAATAATAATATTGTGTTGTATGAAAATAGATACTTAACATGTTGATCAAGAGTATTAAATTGTCTCCTTCACAACCTGTTTGTAAGTACCTTTGTGGTATTTTAAAGCCATGGATTGTTTACTCCTCTTGATAATGCTTTACAGCTTGGTGGTTTATTCTATCTCTTATGACAAGATAAATGTGCAGCTCTTCCTCTGAAGTAAAGGGACAGTACTTGCCAAACCCAGAGATTTATTTTAATCTAGAGTAATATAACAACTACTCCACAAGATGGCATCGCTCTACACCCAGGTGGAGGAACATGAGGCACTGGCACACACTCTCTTGACTGCTTATTTTCAGTACTCACCAAATCATCTGTAAACAGCCAGCATGCAGAAAACCGACACCCCAATCCCTGCTCTAGATAGTTGCATGAGAAAACATATAAAGGGAATGAAAATGCAGAACAGTAAAAACTGCAGTTTTTCTTTTAGAAAACACAGAGTACTCCACCAATGGTATTTTAACAGAAACAAACTGCATGGGACCAGTCTATGGGATACTACAGGCTCACTGTCACTGCAGAACCCATTTAATGACATCCTGTAGTTCCTACCAAACACAATTCTCTAGCTGACGCAATGTTTTTCACTCAAGCTGACTGGCCCATAAGGGGTGCAGGCTGACATTTAAGTATAGTGAAAATTAGCATAGCACCGAAATGGGGACTCAGCTGCTCTATGCAATTAATAAAAGTATCCAGTTAGCTAAAGAAAAAAAAAAATCTGCAGTGTAATTTGGTGTTCTCCTGTTATTCAAAGAAATGCCTCTTAAACTATTGCCAGCACAGATGATGCATACTACCTCTGCAGTAAAAATAGAGCACTAAGATATTTCAGGGGCCTATTGCAGATAAACCAGCATCACACCAAGATAAAGACAGTATCTTCTCAGAGGCTTTGGCAGGAAAGCAGTCTTGAAGGATGCATGCAGAGGCTGAGAATTCTACAGCAGAGACAGATCCTACGAACTGCAGTCTCTCAGAGGCTGAGCAAGATAATCTAGGCAGCTAGAACTATTCCAGGTCCCTTGCCCATTTATCTAATTCTACCTGCACTATTTTCAGATAAAACAGATTTGTATCAAAGCTGTCACTTATTCAGTCATTGTCCTGTTCAGTGCTACATAGAGTCATGGCATCAGGAGTACAGTGTGAACCAAAACTCCCAGCCAGGAAAGTCTCATATCTCCCAATAAAAAAGCACTAAAAAACCTAACTAATGTAATCTATCTCTTTCCCAGAGATCAAATGATGGGAGAGTCTATTAAAACAAATACTCATGGCACCTTCTGCTTTATTGTTAGTTTCATCTGAAACACTGCAGGCCAGATCTAATTCAAAGCCACCTGCTGACTTCAATGGGCTCTGGATCAAGCCTTAGCTGAGGAATATTTTTCAGTTATCTCTTTAACAAGGCACTCAGTTGATTAACAGCCCTCCTGCCTGCTACTCTAATGGGAATGCTTTTATTTTTATGCTTCTTAGAGCAGCAGATATGCTTGTACAATCATCAGCACGAAAACTTTAAAGAAAAGCTGTGTAACTGCAGCATCCCCTAGTGTATTTACACTGCTTAGCTGTTGCAGAAGGTCCCAATAACTTCACTGGGGGCAGATCCTCATTTCAGGATCAAGCTATCATCATAGCAATTGAAATGCTGATTCTAACAGAATAGCTGATCTTTTAGAGTGTGGCTTTCTCTGAATATCAAAAAAATACTGATGTTAAAAAAAAACATAGGAGACAATCGTGTGAAAAAGCAATAGTTCTGAAGACTTTCTGAACAGAGGCGAGGGAATCTATTAATAAAGAGATCGCACAGTTTCCACAACCTGCAAGATACAATACAAGCTCACTGTTCAGAAGATATCTGTTGGATTAAAAAAACACTGAGAAGGACATTAAGGGGCAATCAGTTAGGAAGAAGTAGATGTTTGTGAAAAGGACAAACTAAGGCTAAATACAGCAGCACTATATTCCCCACCAGGAAGACTACAATTAGTGTGTAAGGGGGGGAGGAATGGTCTGAGGCCATTTTGTGCAATAACAGCAAGCAGCCGGAGCTGTTCAGTTTAGCCCTTATCTCATCCTATGCTTCAAAGAAAACTATGTGCATAACATCTTTCTTTCCAACTGTACTGGAAAATGATGAAAGTTGATACAAAAGGCGGCAGACATGCAGTGGGTCTTGCTTTCTGAGGAATAAATATAGGGCTGAAGTAGAAAACTGCTCAGAATATTTCTTCTTTGTGACTGTATGGGTCACATTGCACTTCATATTGATATGGTATATTTTCTATAAGTTCATAATGTATTATTAGATTTTATGCATTAGATGTCTCACAAGATTTTCATTATTTTGCAAAGGACCAAGCTTAAATTCTGATGGCCATATTCACATCACATTTACGTTGCTACAAATCTAGAATAAGTAAGTTTGAAAAATATTTCAAATTACATCTGACTACTGGAATTCTGCCCTAGGCTGCAGTGGCTTAGCCAGTCCTTAATAAAATTCATACATAAACTGGCATTAACATTAAAAATTGATGAATCACAAGATGCTTAAGCTACTAAAGACAACATAGCTGTAAAAAGTTTGGATTTTTTTTCTGTTTGATAGCACAGAGAGTCGTAAATGTCTCTTTAGATTTAATCTAAGTTTAATTTTATTTGCATTGTAAAGAACCAATGAAAAGTACCAATGATCAAAAAATTGAACTGTGGGTTAGGATTTAGGGCTAGCATCAACACATTATTAAAGTGCAGTTCATGTGGAAAAAGGCACAAATGACGTATTTGGACTTAAAAGATCTGGCCCCAATGTGCTGTTTACTGCCTATCTTTTTATGTCTGACAAAAAACCCCCACATTTTCACTGTCTGTGCAATATCCAACAGAAGGTTGAGCTTGAATCTTCAATGTTTTACACACTGTAAATTTCTACTTGTGACACTACAGCTTGATTCTTGACTTGTAAAATTGGGAAACGGCAATCAGAAAAAAAAATGTATTTATATGTTGACTAGCATTTTTGGTTTGTCTGCATTACACTACTAATACAAATATTACTGTTCAGAATACTGTTATATTTAACAGAATAGAAAGGGTGATTTTCACAATGGCATAACATTGTGATTCAAAGTACCTCTAAAGATGAAAAGTAAATGGGCTTATATTATTTATTCCCTTTGAAATTATCCATGCTGCTTGTCACAGAGAGAACTTTTCATTCCCAAACCATTTTTTTTTTCCTTTCTGTTTCATCATGCAGTTGATGTTGCCACCAATAGCAAATGAAACAGATATCGATCCATAATTTATGGATCGATGAGTCAACAGTCTGGTGCCCCAGGAAAGATGGGACAATAACATTCCTTATTTTAACTAGCATGCATAGGAGAACCCTTCTTGCAAAGAAAAACTGTTGTGTGTGCTGTCTCAGCATGGAGTCATGGATCATCCAGTTAGCAACTCACAAAGAACTCAGATCCTCCTTCTCCAAAAATCACAAGTCCCTGCCACCAGAGCTAACAGATTTCACTTAACTGACAACACGCTCGGAATACAACATGAATTCACACTAAGAACAGAACTGGGAACAAAGAGGAGCAAAGGTTGCTCACTCTAATTTAACACGTATGATCAACACATGGATTTGTACAATGACAAAATCCACTTACTTTACAGAGGCCTTAAGGATATAGCTAACATCTATGCTAAAATTTCATTGGCTCTAAAGAAAGTTGTAAGTAAATCTAATTTTGATTACACTGAAGAATATGCTGTTTCTTCAAAAGTAACAAAGTGATACAAAATAAAACACATTCTAAATATGAGCAAGCGAGAACTACAGCTAGCAGAAATATAGCCAGATAAATTACAATCTCATTCCATGTTTATAACAGACATGTTCCAGCTCAAGAAGTTCTGTGTTTGATCCAGGAATTAATTTTTTACTTTTTTAATATAAATATAGGAAATAAAATTGAATTACCCCAAATATCCCTTCTGAATTTATAATCTTTGACTCTATAAGCCTATTTATATCTGTGAAAGGCAATAAAAAAAAATCACCATCACTTTCAAACTGTCTGTTTATTAGAAGTACAGTCCTAATAGTTGTGGAAGTCCTTTTTTCAGTGGCAACCAAGGTTAACCCTTCAGAAAGCAGGCAGTTGCTTATACTCTCCTTGAAACCCTTTTTGAATAACTGTAAATAACTGCAACAGAAGAGGTAAGAGAACTGGGCCCACATTATTATGTTCTAGCAAAACAAGATGATGTGTTGACATTTCTTTGCCTTTAACATAAATTAGAGGATATTATCTCTCTCCTGCACTTGACGTTCAAACAAATGACTGAGCACATAACAGAAAGTGTAATTACATGGGTATGGCACCACAAAATTAGTGGGGTAAAGCTGGTAAATCTTGTCTAAGTACTGCAGGCCAATCCAAATTGTCTGGTTCCTGGTATTGGAAAACCCCACCTACCCAGCTTAGTAATTTGAACTGAATAATTGATTGCAGATCCAGTCTAATAACCCTCTTTAAACTTTTCTTGGTTTCCTCAGAATTTAGAAATGAACTAATTTGTCTGTTGAATAAATATCCACCTCTAGCTGCTTTGATTGCTGCATATATGTAATGGACTTTTAAATTACAATTTTAACCTGATCGTTCTTTTTCCACCCTCATTCAACTCCATGATTTCTGGGTTTGTTTTTTTTTACTACAGAACACTGAAATACACTTATTTAATAAAGACTGTAGTGGACTCAATTAATTTATCTCTCTATATAAAGTGCAACAATAGTCAGAATTGTTTGGTGACGTTGAATACTATTTCTCAAATCTTAAACATACTCAGTTTAAAATCTAGCATTCACCTCATATAAAATTAAAAATTCAACTTCAAATCAGAAATCTACTATATAAGTAACTGTTCATGCTTTGGTTTTGCAATGTGACACCACGTGGAATTTTACATCATCACTGACAAAAACTGAATGGAAAAAGATTTGCCGAACGTGCACAGCAAAGAGGTAATTGTTGCGATTTATCAGTTTATAGCCAAGACTAAGCATATTGCTCTGGGAGATCACAAAGTAACACACTGAGGGAACATCAATATGTGACTGCTGGCACACCTCTAACTTGTTCATTAAAGACAAAGTTAGTCTACAAGCAAAAAGTCAAGTCAGTGCTTCCATCACTTTCATCCTTGTAATGGGTCTTGTATAATGCATCTCAAGAGCATTTGAGCTGGCTTTTCATGTATTCTCGGCCGTCTCCCTTTGCGAACTTTAGTGACATTTCTGAAGACGAGAAGAGAGGAGGCAAAAAAAAAAGCTTGGCATACTGAACCATAATTCAGCGTAAATAAATACAGTTGCTATCAAAGATTCCCACATGCCGAGAAATTATTCTTCTATACTAACTGCTGCCAACAATTGCTTTTCACTGCTACAAAGAGCTACTGCATTCTACTCAAGGCCAAACAGATCCTTGTAGGAAGACTTATCTAAGAGCATGATTTGCACAACATTTTGAAACTACTTGAGATGTAGGGTGTTAGTACAATGAAGAGTCAACAGAATAGTCAGAAAATTTTCTCTTCTGTTTGAATTACCATGTTTTAGTAGCACAAACCTTCTTCATGAGTCTTCTCATCCTAATTTGTTCATAGCCAAAATGTTGATGTAAAAATTGAGTCAATTGAAACTCTTGAAATTTAATTGCTTAGCTTGTGATTGTGTAACATTTCAGTATGAATAAAGTATTGTATAATTTTATTTGAAAATTTCATAAAATACTGTGAAAAGCTCAGTAAAGGCCACAGTCTCATCCTCGATTTTCTCTAATACAACAATAGCATGATTCCCCCTCCCAAGTTCTGGGCATGTGTTATTATTACATGCCAATTTAAACTTGTTTGCTTCAGTGTGTGAGCCAAACTAGAGTCAGTAAGCTTATTCTTAACCCAGTCTCTGTAAGCTAGTTATCTCCAAACTGTTTTCCGCTTGCTGCCTTGTGTTTTCTTGAAGCAGTTGTTCTGACAAAATAACAAGAGTTTGATAAAACCACTGGTCTTATCTAATGTTTTAATTCTTACATGCCTATATTCTGGGCTCTCAGTGCTCATAAAATTATGTAAAAACACAGAAAAAAGTGCACAGTTGGTGACCAGGAAAGTATTCTGCACCACTTACTTGACAAATGACTGCTGCTTTGTACACTAAAGGGAAAGAAATCATTGTACTGGATTTTCTCATACCTGTTTCCTAAAGTTAAAACATATTACTTTCCTGCTTTTCCCTATTTCCAGAAACCAGTGTACCTTGACTGTCAGAAGGACCAAAGCCAGATTGCTCATACATTATAACTTTATCTAGTGAAATTAACTGGAGGGGAAAATGCTTTAACTTCAGAGCTCTGGTCTCTGCCATTACCACCACTGATTCTTCTTCTGCCTTTTTTGCTGTTTACATCTTCCTCTTTCCATCCTTTCTTCCCCGATTCTTGAGTCTTGCTACCTTGCATTCTCAGTTCATAACAAACTTAGGTTCTCAGTCAGTTCTCAGTGTTCCTCCATTTATTCTGTCCCAGTCCAGCCCAGTCTCTCATTTTGCGTTTTCCTCCATTACCTTTTCCCCTTCTGTTCATCTTACTAAGTTCTGACATAAATTCTTTTTGCTCTAACATCTGCTTTAGCTTCTCAGAGCTAAACATTTTGCAAAGCTCAAAAAGTTTTCCCACAGGGTTGCACTGTACAGGTACCAGCTTGCTTGTGCTTCCATTTAAAAGAAGTTAGTTCAGACATCATTTGGAGCTTGAGGACACAAAAGCCTGAGAAGGATTGCATAGCATATACAGTTTTTCTATGCAACTGACTATAACATAGCACATTATCTCTTTTCTGTTAGTCATGGTGCTATCTGGACAGTAAAGACAAGTAGAAATAATTAATATCTATCCTATTTGGTGGCATAAATAATCTATTCCAAAGACAAAATCTTTTTTCTACTTTTTTATATGTTTGCCATTATTTTCTGATGCTTTCCACTATTAAAAAAACCAAAACATTAAAAAAAAACTCCAAAACAGAAAAACAGTGCTAAGACAGAAAACCACACTGAAAACAGTTAAATGCAAGTCGGATCTAATTCCAGAATACTCACCCTGATCCAAGCACAGTACACAGTGACCATATTTCACTTCACAAAATTAGCTTCCCCCTCCTTCAGCAAAGGGCCACCAAAAGAATGAAACACTGTGTAGAGTACAAGTTACCTCATGGGAACACACACAGAACAAAGCAGATGCTTTGTGTACTTCACTGCGTTGTACCACTCCAAAGAGTTTGTCGCTACTAAAAGAAAAAACACTTACATTCAGAGACATCTGATAAATATGCAAAACGTGAATTTATGAGAAGATACTCTCCTGAGACAGAAAACTGTGGTTCCATTGCATGTCCCTTACTTGAGAAGCCACTAATCAGAGACAGGATGAGCCTGAACACTAGGGTCTTTCAAGCCTCTCTACATTTTGAGAAGATTCAGATTAAAAACATCCTCCAGTTAGATCAATACATAACAATATTTTAACAACTCCAGGGGAAAATTTCCAAGACACTATAAAATATTAACAATACAAAGTAGCCCTTGAGGGAGAAATTTCCTCAGCCTATGTCACTCATAACCTATTTGCTGAACCATTTTCTGGACAGGTTTCCTAATATTCATTTACTTGCAGCAATAGAAGAACAACTAACCTTCTGGGTTTGGTCTTTTTTTGTTGTTTTTATGCAGCAATTGACACACTAAAGTTGTAGTCCATAATGTAGCTCCTAGCTGCCAAAATTAAAAATTGCACTTGTACATATGACTTACATTTTCAATAGGACATTTATACAAAGCTAAGGACTTTTGATAAGCTAAGGACTTCCTAATATTTCAAAATCCATAGAAAGCATTAGAAAATAAGTAAATACATGCTTATCATTTAGAGTAAGAGTCATAGAGACTTCTAAAATTCTTCTACTCGTTATAGTTGGGTACCATACAGAGGCTGTATGAACATAATATGCATAAGTTTCAAAATAAAGGAAAAGAAAGCAATACAAAACACCATAAACATAGAGATTACAGAAAAGAAAGGAAATTACACAAAAGGAAAATAACATTTTGGTCACAGTCCATTAAAGTGAATAAATAAGGAAATGTTCCACTGGTATGTTTATATACTTAAAATGACATGAATTCAAGATGACAAACAGCCCAAATGTTTGTCTGCTATAGCTGGAGGATAATAAAGACAGGAAAACAAAACATAGCATGTACAGAAAGGAGAATATTCATTTCAAATGTCTGAAATATCAGCCTTTTAACTCCCCTCTTCATAAGCCTGAGAAGTCTTCTCATTAGCATACTTCACAGTTACTGTCACTACACAATTATGAATATTTTGTAACTAAAATTAATGTATGTAACTCAGTCCTACCCACATTTCTTTAAGCACAACCATGGGGTCTGTGAGCACTTCCCAGCTTCCAGATGCTGACGGCATAGGTAGCCACCATCCCATTCTTCTCTTTCAAGCAAACCCAGATATGGTAAGAGCTGTCACGCACTCCAGCAGGTCACTCAGTCTGGACAACCAGAGACCACACCAAGCACAGTGGAAAACAGAGGGTAGACAAGACCATCTATTATCTGTCTACAGTGTGTGAACTTCGGTATTCAGCTAGTGAGTTTATCACGTACATCTAAAGGAGGCCGTAGGTGCTGAGAATGGGGAGAATATCTCGCTTACCAAAGTTTTAAGATGATTTATCAGCTATTGCCCTCTCTTAGCTCTGCTCTTCAGAGGTCTCAGAGAAACAAACACCCCGAACCAATAGCCTATGACAAAAAATTCTGAAGTATAATTTGAGAGCAAATGTTCAACAAAGATGGGTTTCTACAGTGGCGCTCTGACAGCACAGCAGTTCTGCCCAAACAGTAAAGATGTGATTAAGTAACAAGTAAAAGATTAGCAAAACATTTGCCTCATCAGAACTATTTAAAATGGCATAAACAAGAAATGAAAATAAGAGTCAGATATTAATTGCATAAGAGAAAAAGGCATCTGCTCCTTTGAAAATAAAAATTGGGAAAGTACTAGGAGATTTGTTCAAAGCAATTAACAATTGTGTTACAATGGGAAACCTGCAACGATGTACAGCTGACGAGATACCAGCTGAGCAAGCAGATAAAGGGAATCTTTTTGTCCATGCTAAAGAATGAGAATCTGTAGTCTTGATGCAATGTTTTAACCCCGATATCAGAACTGTTCTTTATACTCCAGGATTGCAGGAAGCAAATTGCAGAAGCAGAATTAACCCCATGGTATCACGAAATCATCATTTCCCTAGGATTTCAGTCACCACTGAGTATGTTTTTATCAACTGCACAAAAGTTTGTGACACTTCCTACATAACCAGATTTGGAGGAGGCTGGATGGCTCAGTAAGTACAAAAGAAGTCTCTACCATCAAAAAGAACAGATTAAATATCTTGCTGCTGACTAGAAGAGCGTAATCTGTCCTCAGCCACACAGAAACACTGATGATCCCACATAAACAGAGCATTAACACAGTACACTGACAAAAAATCCCTGGTACTAACAATCAAAGCATGAATAAACAAGAAGGTACAAAGCAATTCAATTGTCTGAGAATGAGACAAAGCTGTTCCAAAGTAAGAAATAGAACAAAAAATCCTAAACAATTTACTAACTATTAAAGTTCAGGAAAACTGTGGACTCTCCAAACATAAATTGATTTAAATGGTGAATAATTTATTTTTCCCCAGTAGGTTTGTTTATAGATCATAGTAAATTCACATTACTGACACAAGAAACAAAACTGTTGAGATACGATAGCAACAAAGATTTCTTAGAAGACAAGAAATGTTAATATCAGAAATATTATTGGGGGAAAGCAGAATTTTATCAGAAATCAACCAGGAGACTTACATGCTGCAATTACCTCCAAGACAGGAGAAAACCATTACAGATAAAATGATAGCAGGTCATTATTGTGCAGCTAGTATGCAACTTACCCAGGGAAAACACAAAAAGAGCATTTGAAGTTGGCAACAAAAAGACATGAATAAGTAAACTCAGTTCATGGTATGAGCTGCCTTAACAAGCCATTTGGGGATATTCTAGGAGAAGGTGTTCAGATGTATTGAAAAAAACAGATTCTGGTACCCTGGAGTCTCAAAGCAACTCACTACTGAGCCTGCACCGTCGGCCTGAAGCAGACTCCACCAGATCCCGGGAACCTGGGGTTAGATACACACATAGAGGCTTCCCTCGGCGCTTTGTGAGCACATGGTAGCCCTAATGACCAGGACCTTCCTCTTCCCCTCAGCTATGACATTGGCACCAGAATACCAACCCAAAAAACCTAGAGAAACAAGAAGTCTCAATGAAGTATACAATGTCATTCCCTCCTCCCTCCATAAAGAAATTTTAACTGCATGTTGCATGGTATCACCATCTTTCTTGTTCTTTAGCTGTAAATAAAGACATAAGATGAAAAATTCTAATTTGAAAAATAAAAGATTACAATTACTGTCAAAACTAAGAAACAACTTCTAGGTTGTCTTTAGGATAGTTACACCTTTCCAGTTTGGTAATAGGTTTCTTTTGTCAATACAGCTGCTGGTATGAACTCATATTCATTACCTTAGGAAGCTGAGGTGTCATCTTTTAAGTATGTTACTTCGATTCAATACAAGCTATCAAGTAAACTGTTGCTGTAACTTATAAACTACTGTACAACACTCTTGAATCAGCATAGATTGACTGACTCGTAAATTGGTTTGTTCCACCATAATAAATAATAGTATTGGCTTGGCTTTGACACTCTAAAGTACATCAACAAAGTGGTCTTAGGTTGCACATGTTTTACTGTGGTTTTTTAGAGGGGATGAGAAACACTTGAATTTTCTCCCATCATTTATCAGAGACTTCCCTGGTTTACCTTTCAAAATGACAGACAGAGGATAAAAAAAATCCAAAATCTGATTGCTTGAACATTTTTAAATAACATAGCCTAAAAGAATATGTACTGGTTTTACATTAATTTTTTGAAGTTATAAACTGCTATGTTTAGATTCTGTTTGCAATATTTGCTGGTACCTGCAAACAGACCTATCAGTTGCAGACAAATGCACTCTTTTTCTCTCCAAATACATAATGATACACAAAATCCAAGAGGCAAACAGTGTGTTTTTAGGTCACCGATTTGTCGCAAGGCTATAAAATTGGACAATGTAATTGTCTCCCATGCTTTAAGAAAAAAAAAAATCAATCACTCTCTAATGTAAAAACACAAAGGATATAAATAAACTTGATTTCAGTAACGGTTTCATGGGATAACTGTCACATTTCTACAAGGACTTCAAGGAACCACGGCAATCCCCATAGCTACAGTTGATAGAAAAATTTGATGTACAGTGAGTCATGGAGCAGAATGCTGTAGAACTGAAGAATACAGTTACAGAATTTTGTGCAGAGCCCAACCCCTGTAACAGAAGAGGACTGAAAATAATCTAACCTCATAGATACACTTCTTTTTTGTTTATGTAAACACCCAGCTGCACTCACCATTTTAATACCAAGACTTTATGTTTGATAAGAAGTTGTGCAACACACTTGATAGTCAAACATGAGTCAGTTTCTGACATTCCTTGTCACAAACATCTCAGGACTCGCTGTTCCATAAGTGTAACTGAGGAAATGTGGTAGAATTGATGTCTTATGAACACCAGGCTTAGCAGGCAAAAGTACTCCTGCAGCAGGGCCTCACTAAAGCAGCTGGCTTTACTAAAATATGTTTCCTATATGATTGTGCCAGTACAACTGCACCAATCAAACCTTGCACAGGTGTCCTCAGGAATATAAGCCTACACTGAGACTTCCTAGGTGCTATTCTTACTTTGCTACTGAACTGCTTCAGGATTTCAGCGAGTCATTCAACTTCTCTATGTGATATTGTTTAGAACCTCCTCAATAAGGTAACAAACCGATGAGTGTTAAGATAGGTGTGATTTGCCCTTGAAAACATCCTTTTAAAATACAGTATGTATTAGCTACCCATAGTAGCAGAAACACTTTCATGCCATGTGAACAGAGTAAATATTTTCCTTGAATAAAAATATCACAGGAAAATTTCTCCTTTTGCAGACAATATCATACACAAGAGTTTCCAGGATGTGGCTGGTCAGATCAATGCTATTTGTGTTGGATAGGTTTTCCAAAATTAGGACTTAACTACAGTCCTTGTCAATACCTGGTGGTGGCAGCTATACAACCAACACTCCTAGACCTGAAGGCTGATCTGTCCATTTCTTCTCCTCAACTTTAGTGTTCAATTAAGATAGCCTTAGAGCTTGTTCTCTGTGACAGACAGTATAAAAGAAATGCAGAATAGCCACAAATCAAGCCCTACTATTTAATAGGAAACAACCATGCAAGGCTTTCTGGCATGATGTATGACCCATAAACGCATACTTACATTCAGACACAATGTCCACTCACGGGCACGCATACATTATCTGTGTTTACTTCCTTGGACAGAAGAGAGCATTGGGAAGAAGTAACAGATAAATAGGCAAATGCTTGAGCATACACCAATGCAAAACCAGTAGTTTCCCCATTTGTATTTGATTCGCCTACCGTCAGATTAACAACCTCCATTTTGCATCAAACCGAGCATGGAGAGGACATTTTTCTTAACAAAGGTCAAATCCTAAATTCCTTGAACGCCCTAACCTGTTACCAGTGAGTAAGCATTAACTGGTCTTAGGTTGTGCAAGTCCTAGTTGCTAAGAGGCCAGAAAGAGGCTGGATGAGATTGCTTGTAATAACAGCAAAAACTAATGTCCCTGCTTTCTGAATCAAAAATAAATTCAGTATCTTTACAGAAGGGTAAAGAAAACTTCTCCTGAAAATCAGCACCACCTGAGATACAAATGTTAGAACAAAATATTGTGGCTTTCTAAGGAGATACAAACCTGGCAGAGAGACGCTGCACCAATTCCAAAGGAGAGCAGACATCCATGTTTCTAAGCACGTTCTCTTCAGCCCCAAAGCAAAGAACACAGTATAGCAACAGGGTGATGCTACATCATCTGTGAAGTTGCTCAAACAAGAGGAGCAGATTGGAAGTAGCAGCCAAAATCCTGCTCAACACACAAAAAAAGAAAGATCTCACTGAGCAGACAGACAGAACGTTCCAGGCAATAAATTTATAAAGACTATCAAGAAACCAGCCTGGAAAGGGCAAAAGATTCCCAAAGAGGCATCCCAAAGTCAGATGCCAGTAAAGCAGATGATTCTCATTCTGACACAGTGAGAATCAAAGTGTTGAGGGGATTTCAGTGGTTTTTTTCAGCCTGACAGAATAGAAATACATTACTCAAAAAATGCAGCATGATATGAATCCAAATATGTCAAAATGTAAATGCAAATTTTGAAAATAATATGCTTTTTAAGACTTTTTATTATATTTTTTAAAAAAACATTAGCTTTATGGCAATATCCAGACTTTTGGCAACTTTTAAGATTTGGTGTGAAAGAAAGTTCTGTTGCTGACAAGTCATTAGTTCATGACTCTGATAAAATGCAGCACTTGGCATCCCATTTTTTTACAAGGAAAAACTCACATGGGCAACTTATTTACAACTCTGTCTATGGTTTGGTGAATGTCTTTATTCTTGTATTTGAGTTTGTGCGGGCAAGAGTGTGAAATCAGCACTTACCCTTATTTGTAATAAAATGTATTTATTTAGATGTCGTTCTAATGAAACTGTAGGTCCCTATAAAGGGGAAAGACAAGGCCACTTAACAAATGGCAGCACACAAAAAAAAAAAAAAAAATCAGCTGGACGACATAAATTTAATGGCAACATAATAAATTCTCTAAGGTCCTTTTCTTTCACCCTTCCACAAACTAATGCTTTTGTTCCCCAAGCAATATTTACACAGGCTAATACTCCCAGACTGTAACAATCAGTCACAAAAGAAAGAAGTCTGCTGAGCTGGGGATCCCCACGGCATAAGGGAATACACAAGATGTAACCAAACACATCTTCGGATTTAAGCCAAGTTTGTCATCTATTTTCTCCCATCAAACCTTTATTTTTATTATCAAGAGCCTAGTAATTCACAATAACCCTTTCAACTTATACAGCCTTCTTTCTGTGAGTCTTCCTACTTGTTATGCAGCTTCAAAGGTTCTGAACTGCACCTCACACAGAATTTTACCCCTTCACACTGAATTTACTCCTTGATAGTAAAAGTTTTCTTTTTTCCATTTACACCTAAATGCTCCCTACCAAAACTGTCAGCTTTTTCTTCCTCTTTCCCTGCTATAATCACTCTCTCTATCTCTGACTTTATGGTTTTTTTTATCTCTGACTTTATGTTTTTGAAAAGGCACATGACAATACTTCATAAGAAACTCATAGAAAACCTCAAAGCAGACAACATCTATGCCTACTTAGTGTTTCAGCACACTTGCTAGGAGCTAGACACGGAGAGATATTTGTCTGAAAACTCTGAGGAAAAGAAACAGGATCTCTGCTTGTAACAAAAGTATATAACCTAATTAGATCCTTTTTTCCTTATCAAATACGCCAAATATAATAATATGCAAATTTTATTTTCATTTAACACTTAAGTTTAAAAGAGCCACTTCATGTGATACAAAAGGTTCTGTACTAGTGGAATATCTTAGTCTGTTTCACTTTAATAAAAAAGTTTACCAGCATTCTCAAAGTTGCTTAAAGAAGAAATTAAATCAAATCTCTGACTCTTACTGGCATTTTGCTGGCTTCTAGGCCAGTCTACCTGGATGCAGATAAACTGAATTTCTGGAAGTTTTCTATGGATCAGCTGGAAGTTTTCTATGGATCAGCTGGAAGTTTTCTATGGATCAGCTGGAAGTTGTTAAGACAATGCTGTTAACATGATAGGTAGTTAGGAAAAACTTAAAACCCCAGTAGTGCTCCTGGAAGAAAAATTACCAAAAGACTTACTTTTTCTGCTTTCTCAGGTAGTCCTCTACTGCAAAACTTTTCACCTGATTCTCTCTGAAATTGAGCTGACCTACCTGGAATTTGCACTCTATTGAATACAGTGCTAATATCACCTTTCTTCTGAGTCTATCCCAGTGTTTTGCAGGTCAGTAACAAATCTGTCACTGCTTCAGATTCTGGAAAATCAGGGTGCTACAAAGACATAGCAATTTTTAAGTGATGATTATGTCAATACTCCTTTATTCAATTTTACATGTGGGTGAACCAAGGCACACGCTAACCACTGAATCGTAGCAAGCAGACCAAAACTGGATTCAGAGTATGACTTCTACTACTCTTCAACATGAAATCCATTAAAAATTACCTTGACGTACATATTCCTTTGCAGCACAAGCTTTGACAGTTTTCAGATGCACTTACATATGAAACTGGCATATGGAGTCAACCTGCACTGGTAGAGAAAAAAATCTAAATTCCAGCCCAGTATTACCAAAATATATGAGAATATTTTTACCACATCAGTCTAGCTCACGATCCTGTTATCTTTCATCTTCCATATCTAGAATCCTTTTACTTTAAACCCCAAACTTCTCCATCCTAAAGGCACAATTTCATTTACACAGACAAAAGCTAATGTGATCAACCAAAACCAGTCTAAATCCACGGATGGCAGACTTGTTACAGGTTAACACCCGGATAACCCAAAATCTGTCTCTAGCCCTATACAATCAGCCTCACAGATTGACACCAACACTGTGTTGCCAAGAAAGTGAATACACACACCTCACTGCTCTTCCTATATTTATTTAATAAAAATTGATGTCACAATCTATATCTCAAATATCTCCTCTCATGAATTATTCCCCTTCATTAATTCCACACATCTTATCCTAAGTACAAGTCAGCAGAGGAAGCCTTATTGAAGCCTCCTTGAATGATAGCACTTCGCAGCCCCTCTGTCATCACTGAGCCAATCTATGACTTAAGCAACATATATGGAATTTATAATTGCTTTCTTTAATGGTCAGATGGAGAAACAGAAGATGGCACAGCCTACATGCTGTTAACCGTCACATTACAATAAAAGCTTTACATTCCTGTGCTTCAGAATCCTGGGTATCTCCTGAAGCAAGTATAAAATTATTTCTCACCTCCACAGGTTTTTAATTATTTTCAGACAACTATTCCACCAATCTTTCAACATTCTTGCAAACAGTTAGATGAAAAGACACCCCAATTTATAGTCCTGTATTTTAACGAGATACAAACAATTTCAAAATCTTATTTCTACCTGAAAATATGCTTAGGTGATCTCTTTACTAGTACTGACAAAGGCTACTGTGAATAACAGACCGCAAAAGAAAACGTTCCACTTTGCTCCCTTGGATCTTTCGTGCCGTTTCTAACTTTTGTGCGCAGTACTGGCTTCAGTACTTCCCCACACTAAGATTTTTTTCTAATGGCACACTACAGCAGAGCCATGAAAAACTACCCCTAGGTCTCAAGAAAGCTGTGTATTTTTTTTAGCTTAAGTTGGCTACATATTTCAGGCCAGTTTTTTGCCCCTTAAGGCAAATTTAGTTTCTTTTAGGCTTGGGTAGTGTTTGCCAAATACAAGATTCTGACATCACTTCAGCTTAAGCAAGCTTCCAATGAAACCAGGTGCAAAAGCTGTTTGAATCACAACTTTAACCATCCAGATCTGCACCCAAATACTTATGGTGACTCAAGACTGGCTTCTATTGCACTAATCACTACTGTAGCTCAGCCCCAAAATCATTTATGTGTTTAGAAAGAGGTGTCATCTGTTAGCACAATATCCACCAGCTGTGTCAAGCCCCAAATAATAGTGAGTACGGTATTACTCACTATTCTAATATTAGTTTCTGTGGCTCAGTAAAACTATTGGCTTAGATTCATGTCATGCCTTTTCTATATTTGCTCTGACTACTAGTTCAGTTTTCTTACTATTACCATTCAGTGAAAATCTGCTGGAAAGCCAGCTAGTAATTTAGTTATAAATGACTGGAGAAGGAACGTAAACCTCTAGCGTGACTAACTACGTGGCCTTAATTTGTTGCTAATGTTAGCAAGCTGTGCTATACTGATGTACTATGGGCAGTAGCTCTGCGTGCGCACAAACATATAGCAGATGACCTCACAGATCTTTTTTTTCTCATTGTGTGATAACAGCAATATGCAGTTATTGAACAGGACAGGAGCAACACAAGTAGAGCAGCCCAGCGCCTAGCAAGTCTGCACGTCACATCTTGTTTATGAGAAGGACAAGTTTTCAAAAGGCTATTCTGCCTTTGAAGAGGTTTGGAAAGAACAGTCACATCCTCTAAAAAATTCTAGGTTGAATCCAGTCACGAAAGAGAAATAGAACATCCTCTATTCCAGCACTTTTTTCTTGTAAACTCTCAAATTCTCAACAGAAATAGATAAAAACAGTAACTTTCTACAGGTATAAGTGGTAATTTAAGGCATACCACTAACATGATTACAATTTGAAATCAGCATCAGTATGATAAATTTAAGGTACTTATTAGGATACCTGTGTTCTGTTTATTACCGTTACTGTTCCAAAAACTCCAAGAATAAGTAGGGTGTGGTGTCACTGTCTAGCAGTAGAACAAATACTAGTCAAAATTTTGTAACTCCTCCCTGGAAAGATCCATTGTCCTTAAAACATGACAGAATTAAAAACAAACAAACAAACAAACAACAAGACTTCTGAGAGACATTCTAATGACCAAGAAACTGTTGTGTGTGGGGGGGTTTCCTAAATGAAGCAACAGATTTTCAAGGTTTTTCTTTTATTTAAAATAAATTAACAGCCTCAGTAGCACTGACTTGGGGACCAGGAGGGGGAGAGTATTGCGAGGAACCTGCAGGAAAAAAAATGCAATTATTGACTCCCTGAGGTTGCCCTTGGCTGACAGCACTGAAAGCTGTCTTTCGTCGGGGGAGGAGGAAGTTGCACAGCAGCAACTCCGCCTCAAAGCCCGACTTGCTACCAGTGCCTTGGCTAATGCCAAGAGGCAGCAGGCCGCGCCCTGCCCTTGGTGCAAGCGCTGCCTTCGGCCCGTTTCACTCGCCTGGCACCACATCAGGCCCTTCGCCACAGGCGAACCACCCCTGACATCACCGCCCGTCGTCCCTCCTCCCCGCAGCAGCCCCCAACCTCAGCACCGGCCGACGGCGGCGGCGGCGGCGCTCCTCTCCTCATCCCCCCGCCGCCACCCCGGCCAGGCTGCCGCACGCCAGCCGCGGCCTTCCCAGCCCCATCCGTGGCCAGGGGCGGCGACGCTGCAGATACCCTCCCTCGCCAGGCTGCACCTAGCCCACCCCACCGCTACCACGAACCGTCGCCCCGGGCCCCCTCAGCCCAGCCAGGCAGCGGCGGCGGCAGCCGCCTCCCTTCCCCTTCCCTTCCCCTTCCCCTCCCCCTCCCCTCCACACAGAGCGGGCAGCGCACGCGCAGCACGAGCCCAACACGGCGGCACGTCAGGTCCCGCATGAAGCCACCGCGCACGAGCCCACGCTTGGCCACGTGACCCACACACTCCCTCCCCGCTGCTTCCTCCGTAGCGACCAGTGTCGCCGTTCTCCCGTCTCCAGCCGGAAGTGCCGCTCCTGGGCCGCTCGGCGCTTCCGCTGCTCTATGGTGGGCCGGAGGCCGGGCGGGGCGAGCGGCGGTTAATGGCGGCTACAAGCAGCGCCGCCGTCGTCGGGGGAACGCGGAAGTGGGGTACCGGCGTCCCCGCGCAACGGCGGAAGAAAATCCACGGCAAGGTACCGGGGCGGCCTCCTGCCGCCCGAGGGGTAGCGGGTGCGCGGCGCGAGGCGATGGGCCGCAGCGGCTCCGTGTCAGGCCGCGCTTGAGAGGAGCCGTCCGCGGCCCGGGGCCACGCCCGCGCTGCAGAGCGGCCTTCCCGGTAGCGCCCAGCCACCCTCGGTGGCGGGCAGGCCCGCTGCTCGCCCCCCGCCCTGCTCTCCGCCCAGCCGGACTGGCAGGCTGGCCTCTCAAAGGGTCAGTGCCCTCCGCAAAAGCAGGCGAGCGGCTGGGCTTTCCGCAGGGCTAACCCGTCTGGCCGGGGGCTGCCACCCTTCGGATGAGGGGCTGTCGTGCAGCGCTGTACGGCTGCTGAACATCCAGCATAACTTGGGGCCACATCTGCAATTTCAGGACAGTTCTTTCCCTTTGACTTCTTATAGCCCAGTGCTGCCAGCTTAAACTAGTTTCCTCCATCCTTTGTTTCTACTTGCAGCAAGGAGCTAGAACACCCTTGTTGAATCTGCTAGTGCAGCAGGCCTGTTTTGCACAAGTGCTTTGCTGTGCTGATCCTCATCGCTGTCTTCTGCTTTAGCTTGTTGTGTTTGGTGCAGTAAACACTAATTGATGATTTCACAGGTGTGAATACAAGCCTTCATTTAAATACTTGGGTTTTGAAGCTCTCTCCTATTTCCATCAAAGAGAATTCAAAGGCAGAAAGCTGTGTACTCCTCCCAAGGGGGGGAGGGAAGAAATGCTTCTGAAGCTTCTACCAAGAATTCTTAACAAATCAAGTGGATGAGATACATAACTTATGTCACCAGCGCGCTGTTGTTTGAACAAACTGTGATGATAGACTTGATGAGCTTTCCCTCTGTATGATACAGGGGTGTTTCAGGTAGTGTAACCAACTGTCAGAACAGATGCCTGCCAAGGATAGCAATGCAATAGTTGTTTTCTGTTTTATAGAAAACAAGTTATTTTTAAATTAGAACATCTTCCAAGAGTTCTGACTTACAATACATCTGTAAATTTTGAAAATTCAGATCATCATTTCTATACTGACCCAGTATGCTTCCTCATCCACACACAGAACCCCCACCTGCCACAGCAGGAGTCAGTCAAAAGTACACGTTAGTGTTTGAACCAAGCTTGGTGCATAGCCCACAACAGAATTCTTTGAGTCGAGTTATTTGGTATTAACGTTTTAACAGCAATTTAGCTAACTCAGCCGCAGTGAGCTTTGATCATACACAATTCCAGTTACCTTAGTTTGAAAGACAAACATTGTACACCCAATGAAAAAATATTAATTCCAAATACAGCTGGTTTACTAGGATGGTAAAGTTTTAAAGATCACCTGTCTTTAAAATAATTCAAAGTCAGTACCACAGTAAAAGCACATAAAGAGGCAAAGGCACTGGAACTTTTATGTAATAAGATTTAAGGGCAGTTGCATCTAAATCTTTACTTTACTTACACTTTACTCCTTATTTGTATTCTTCAGTGCAGAGCTGAAGAGCTGTGCAGGGTCAAAACTTCAGAAGTTTTAGTTAAAATACAGAAATTTCAGTGAAGAAGAGTTCACATAGCTTAGCAGTTTAGTACTGGACTAGTTCTAGGCCTTAAAATACAGGATTAGGTTTTGACCTGAGAAATCGGTATTAAATATTCTAATACTTAAGTCTTTCTATTTTCAGATAACTTGAAAAAACAGAACCAAGTTTGCTTTATTTTCAGAATGAAATACACACCCCTTTTTGCAAACTCAGGTGTTTATAACATTGTGCCTCTATTCTTGCTTTCATTTAAGTGTGAAAGCTGGAGCATTCTTAACAATAGGCTGAGAAAACTTGTTTAAAAATAATTGTTCAGTTATACTCAGTTCTGTCTTGAATCAGATATAAAATTATACTTTAAAACAAGTTTAGTGGCCTGAGTATAGCCCAGCATATCATTTATATTTGGAAGAGCTGAATCACTAGATAATAGCGTGTCCTATGCAAGGCCTTTGAATTACTGTGCATACAGTTTAATACATGGAAATGTGTTATATAATTGCTTCAGATAATCACATCTGTTTCAGAAAAACTGAAGTATTACAATCAAGAGGATTTCTGCTGCAAAAATGCTCCAGGCAGTGGCTTTTCAGTGTCATTTTAAAAAGCCTATTAGCTTCTCATTGTTTTCTGTTAAACTTTTTACTGCTGTGTTCATATTTCTGTATGTTGGATAAACTTGCACATTTCACGTCATTAGGTTGTATGTGATGCTATTTGCTTTTATTTTATTGAAAGTAGCATCCCAGACTATCTTTTTCCCTTACACAACTGGCTGATACTTTTATTGATTAAAAAGCCATATTACCCTGTTTGGTGGTTAGCACAAATAATTTTGTATCATGGTTTAACCCCAGCCAGCAGCTAAGCACCATACAGCTGCTCACGCATTCCTTCCCCCACCGGTGGGATGGGATCGAGAATCAGAAAGAAAACTGAGGAAGAGACTTCTGGGTTGAGATAAAAACAGTTTAATAATTAAAAAAAAAAATTCAAAAAAGGGAGAAAACACCACAAAAACAGAAGAGACAATAAAAAACAAGCAATGCAAATGACAACAGTTTATCACCACCAACCAACCAATGCCCAGCCAGCCCCAGAGCAGCAGCCCCTCCCTACCAGCCTCCCCCGCAGTTTTATTGCTGAGCACCACATGATGTGGTATGGATGGGGTCAGCTGTCCTGGCTGTTGTCTTCTCCCAACTTCTTGTGCACCTCCAGCCTACTCACTGACACAGCAGTCTAAGGAGCAGAAAAGGACTTGACACTGTAAGCACTATGCAGCAGTAACTAAAACATCAGCATGTTATCAACACTGTTTTCAGTACAAATCCAGAACAGACCCATGCAAGCTACTACGAAGAAATTTATCTCTATCCCAGCCAAAACTAGTACACTGTACATTTTAATTTGTTTTTGCAGAGTAGTGTGTAGGTGAACGTTAAGATCCCAGTTAGGTTGTATTCATTGTAGTTAAGGTTCTCTGAGGTTTTGAAAGCAAACGAATGCCTATCTTTTAGGAGAAATTTGTCCTTTATGTTGTGGTAGAAAATAGCACAAGATGGGCTCAGGCTCTGATGTGTTGGGGCCAGCATTGGAGTTGTAACAAGCTTTGGCATGGGTGAGAGACCACTCTGCAGTAGCTAGCTTTGTATTTGGTAATTGAATTAGTGTTTAAGTAACTGCTCCATATTTACAGCAAACAGACATGGTACTCAACTGGAGAGAGCTGCACGCCAAGGCCACGTGACCACCACAAGTGCACACATCCAGAACCACCAGTCTGTGTGTATACCTCAGGCTCTTTCTTGAAAAGGTTCAGGGGTGTGTGTTGACTTGCACCTGGTATACACAGGAAGAACACACAGGAAAGCACCATCAGATGTGAATTGCTAACAGACAGCAGACAGCCTATGCAGCCTACCTTCAGCAGTCTTTTTTCCTAGAAACTACTTGGAAACAGGATAGGTTAGTTGTTTAGCCATCAGCAGTCTCTTCCTGTGGGCCATCTTCACAACTCATCTTAACTAGCAGGGGTTGTGCCAAGAGAAGAGTCCCCCAGGAAACTGATGACCAGAGCAGGCTGCTGTCTGAACAATTCATCTACCTTGCATCTTGCTCCCAGATTGCTTTTGAGAAAGTAATGCTATTAAACATTTTTAATTGATACTTAACTGTAGCTGGGCAAAAATACCTCTGAAAGTAATAGAATATGCATGGTTTCATTCCAGAATTAAATTCAGTGTATTTTTAGTCTTATCTAGACTAGAATGCTAGAATTTCTTTACATGTTTTTTAAATTACTTAAACCTAGTCTGTCAAGCTTACAGAGAAATGTTTGCAGCACAAATCTGATTGATTTTAATGCTTTCTCCAGGGTGATCTTCATAGAAACTACTAAAGACTTCAAAGAATTCATTTTAGGCAAAATAAATGAAATAAGTTGTTCTGATAAAGTAAAATGGATCCTTGTTCAGTTGGAGTTCAGCTTCAAGCTACCAATGAATGCCATAAGATCTATTATACCCGTCACACTGGCTTCAAGACTAAGCAAGAGATATCTTCATCTGATCTACTGTTACTTCAGCTTAGGACTGGAATAACCCTTTCAGAGAACAATACAATCTGCTTCCATCATGCAAAAATTTACATTGAGAGATTTGAAGACTTACAAAAATCATGTTGTGATCCCTTTAATATACACAGAAAACTATCAAAGAAAAACTTACGTGCAATTGACTTAGATGACGCAACTTTTCTAAGTGCCAAGTTTGGAAGACAGTTTGTGCCTGGTTGGAAGCTTTGTCCCAAATGCATGCAGATAATAAACGGAAGCGTGGATGTTGAATCTGAAGATCGCCAAAGAAGAAAACTTGATTCAGACGTATGTATATGGATCAGTTTTTCCACCTTCCCCTCTAAGTTCTGCAAGCTATTGGAATTGGGCTTCATACAAGTCCTACCTCAAGAAATTAAGGTTTTTTACTAGAAATATGAAAGGGTGTAGTCTTTTGGATGTATGGGAGTTTACTGTATTTAAACCTTTATTTGGAGGACCTTAAAAAAATCCTCTTCCCTAATTAAATATTATGGCCTTTTAAATTCAAATGATTGTGTGTACTAGGGTGACTTAGAACTTGTAAGTTTATATAAGTATTAGACTGCTGCTTGTGTTTTAAGTTGTTACTCAGGCATTGCAAAAAACAAGCTTGTGTGCTTAAAACTGAACACTGCAAAGGTTCCTTCTAAAGGTGTTGAGATAAACCTCTTGGTTAGTCTCTTCAGCTTAAAAAAAAAATCCACTTTCTCTAGTAGTTCATTACCAAGTGAACCTGCACTGAGGTGAATTAAGTGTACCCTTGTGGTGTCTGAGCTGTGAAGGCCATGGCATTTGTTCAGGGTCAGTAATGAACTGGTGTGGGAGGATAGTGCTTTAAGCGCTGAGTTTGGAATACAGCAATACGTTGTTGGATGCATTGTTCAAGATGTACGCAGGTAATCAGTAGAAGTGTGGGCAACCAAAATGACAAGACCTCATCCATATATGCCCTGTAGTGAAGGAGAATCGCCTTCTAGAAGCTGTTGTCCCTTTTAGCCCAAGGGCTGTTGCCCAACTGTATTTTTCAATTACATGTCAGTGTGATTTGGAGACTGATAGGGGGTGAAATTTGAAAGCCTTGATTAAAACTGCTACTATAAAACTTGTATTGTTGGCTTTTGAGACTGGTACAGTTCTGCAGTATAAAAATTTTAAGACTTGTTTCTGCTGGGAAATCCAGTGCTTTGAGTTGAGGTCAGCAGTTTACCTAAGTTGTTACAATATCCTGGCTTGACTGAACATTTTCTTATTAATTTAGATTTGTATTTGTAATTAAATAAGATTTTCTGTCTTTGTTCAGGGACGTACAGCTAAGGCTTTAAAGTCTCTACAGTTTGCTAATCCAGGACGACAGACTGAATTCACTCCTGAGACCAGTAAGAGGGAAAAAAGAAGGCTGCAGACAAAAAATGCATCATTTAATTCAGACAGGTGAACTGTTTCCTGTATTTACATTAACTTTCACTTTGAAATAAAATAATCTTGATGGTCAGTGTCCCTGTAACACTATAACATTTTCTATGTTGATGTTCATGTTTATGGATTGCTTTTTTGTTTTGGAGGATGTTAAAGCTCACCCTCAGTAATGAGATAAACAAAACAGAAGATGAAGTGTTAGCACACAGTTCATGTTTCAGGCAGTTAGAATACAAACAAATATTTGGTAACGCAGCTCATAGATGAAGCTGCTAATTTATGCATAATCTAAAATTCTGATCATAGGCTAAATTTGAATACAGTAAGATCAAGTAGACTGCACTTAAAATACTGGAGTTATCTTTCAATAAACTCAGTAATTACACTTTGTAAACAACAGTGTGCAAGTTAGGACCTTGCCTTCCTTTTAAAAAAGGAAATTAGTGTCCAAGTTGGATAATACTAGATAAATTACAACCTTCTAATTTGACTGATTTTAAAAATCACTCTTTCTACAGAGGAAAGGTATATGCAGCTGAATTTTGTCTGTCATTTTCCACTAAAAAAAAAGTTCAGTCTTGGCCTAATAGGAGAGTGATAGAAGTCCCAGCTTTAGTCATACAGTATTTGTTAAAACATGCAAAAAAAAAAAATCACATTAATCCCTTTCCCCAGCTCTACACCTAAGTTTAACCCTACAAGACAGAAACAGACACTAGATGTGTTCACAACCCACACATCCTTTTCCCCCTCCATTTGTTTCTTCTACTCGCTTTGGGCACAAGTTGCAACCAGGGAAATTTTGGTGAAATGTTCGGAAAACTTTTTCTGTGTATGTAGTCAAACACCGAATCAAAAGTGTTGTGACATCTCTGACATGAGAGCTATTCATAGCTCAGATGCAGCCCTAAGCAACCTAATTTGAGGTGACCTGGCTGTGAACAGAGGGTCAGACAAGGTGACTTCCAGAGGTCTCTGATTCTGCAGTTTAAAATAATTGTTACAGAGATGGGTAATGATAAAAGCCTAAAAAATACTTGAAATTAGAATATGTGCACCCTAAATGATTCTACATGGACCTCCTTTGAATTACAGCTACACATTACAAAGGAAATTAAGGGAACATTTCACATCATCTGAAAGGTAACTTGAACTTGACATCATGTGACTAAGAATATTCATAAACGCTTGAGTAAGTGTGCTATTGAAGAAATAAAAACTTCCCATTCTTGAAGTTATTTCAAAAGCACTATAGTGGAGGTACAATTAGGACTGAGAAGTGTTGTCAAATACAGTAACATATATACATCTTTTAAATTAAGAGTGTTAAAATGAACACTTGAAAGCAAACTTCTGTCCACAGGTGTTAGCAGCTTGGCATCTAAATAAGTGGATTTTTTTTTTTAACATGGAAATAACTGTTGTTTTTCATTATACAGGCAAGTTATACCAGCCAAGAGTAAAGTTTACGATAGCCAGGGACTGCTGCTTTACAGCGGGATGGACCTCTGCGATTGTCTTGATGAAGACTGCCTGGGATGTTTCTATGCTTGCCCCAAGTGTGGCTCCAACAAGTGTGGAGCTGAATGTCGCTGTGACCGCAAGTGGCTATATGAGCAGATTGAGATAGAAGGAGGAGAAATAATTAGAAATAAGCACGTTGGTTAGTGCACATGTGCATTCTTTATCCTCAGTATATATTCCATGCTTTGGTTAAACACAGAGCATTCATCATTTAGTGGTTTAATGAAAGCCACTGGAATTTATCACAATCCATATGATTAATGTGCTTGTTTTCACATCCATTTTCAGTATGATTACAGAAATAATCGTATTACTGTCTTTTCACACTTCTTTATCTTGTATGCAGTCTTGTTAGTCATCCAAATAAGTTCTCATTGAACAGTCTTTCATTGTGTTTAAGGTGATAAATTTTCATGTGATGTATCCTGAGCCATTCACTATTGTTTCATATACTGTTTTGTAGAGTGTACCATCTCCATATATCCCTCATTTTTCCTTCTTTAGTTCAGGATCTCGTGGTTTATGTGAAGCACACTAAAAGTTCACTAAATTTGCATGCAGTATTAATAAAGCTTTCTCCAGTATTAATAGAGAATGCTGTATCTTCTATACCTTATTCCAGCTACATCTGATAAATTCAGTCCTGTTCACTTAAATGGATTCAAAGGCATTTAGAAGTTTAGATCCCATCTAAGTTACTGGGATTTGAGAGTAAGTTATTCTTATGAATACAAGCCTCACTGTTAAAGTGTTACTAAACTGTTACAGCATTAAAAATACCTTAAGTATGTAATTATGGTACTGTTTTGCTGATTTCTGTACAATACAATTGAAATAATTTTGCTGTATTTGTTATCAGTCTGTAATTGGACTGGTACTTCAGCAGCCCTCTTTTTTCTTTTACTTGTTTTTAAGTTAAAGTTTACATGCAGCTGAAATGAACTTAAGTGTCTGTTCCCAAACTAAGAATATCCAGACTGCTACAAAAAACCCCAGTTGAATTGAAATTATGTTTGGATGATGCATTATCTATCCTCAGAACATTAGAATTTTACAATAATTGAAATCTTAGTAATATTAAATGTTATGCCATGGTATTTCTGTTGTGTTTTGGCTAAATTTCCTATTTCTGTGATAGACTTGGCAGATCTGCATGTTTATTGGGTCATGCGTATTCAAGACTACAGTTAACTATTGACTTCTGAAGACTTACTTGGTAAAGTTGTATAATCTTGCTGTTTGTTGAATTTTCTTTCTGCCAAGCGTCATGAAGGTTGCATTGCTAAAATCCCAAGTTGTGCTTTGAGTCGTACTGACATCTGCTGGTCCTAGTGAAGTATAAGCATCAACTTATACTACATTTTTATTAAACCTGCTATGAAAATAAAGACTTTTCTTTTTTTTTTGGTCAGAGCATTGGCTGTTCTTTCAATGGATGTCTCTTGCATTAGCTTTGGGTTCCAGCCACATTTATTCCGAGAACCATCACATGAGTTTATTTAGGGAGAGCATCATGCTCTACACTTTTCCAGATAGCAACACCACGACTGAGTAACAGCCATGGCTTCCCCTCCGTGCAAGTAGCATTTAACACATTTTACTTTGTTGACTACAGAGCATGCTTATCTTGACACACCAATTAATCTCATGTGCTTGATCCACATTTGGAACTGTTTCATCTCTTAAGAAACCTTTTGAATTAGATGAAGATATAAATAGATACCTCCATGAAAGTGAGAGGGGAAAAAGCTAGTCCAATCTTGTAATTTTTTTTGTATTTATTATTTTTTCAAATTAGACCAGTGTCAGCACTACCCATTGTTAATAAACTTAACAGGCTTCCAACTGTTTGATGAATATAATTTAGCACTTAAGTCCACAGTTAGACTTCGGATTTGGTAACTGTTAAAGCATTTCACTGAAGTGAAATACAAGTCTACCAGTTGCTTAAATTGCCTCAAGCATCCTGTTATTAGAACTGTATTTCTCCATCTCCATGAAGTCTCTGAAAAGTTAGTATATTCACTCTCATTTTACAGATTCACTAGCAGCAAGTGCTTTCCCAAATAAATTACTCAAGTTGTTTCCTAACAACATGTATAGGACTGCTGTTTGACTAAAAACCTGCGCTCGGTACCAGGTGCTGTTGAATGCTATAGAAGGTACAGGAGACTTAGGGTTGGGGTGGGTTTTTTCCCCAGTAAAACAGGACTTTTTGGTGTTGCTTGTTCACATGTGCTCCTTACATATTTAGGGCATTTCCATTTAGCTTCATTTCCTTAACATGCCTAGGTTGTAGTGTGTTGTTAAGTTCAATAGTATGTTTTTATATACTTCTATGTCTCCCTCATCTATTTTTGTGAAAGAGTGTTGCAAGTCAAACTTTACCATCTTGCTAGATTTAAAATGCTTACAGCTATGAATTTCTCCAATTTTTTTCTATATGTTTTTATAAACACCACACAAATTTATCCCATCAGCATACACGAGCTATTTTATCATCTAAAAGTGAGTGCATATTGTTCCCAATAGCATATGTAGTTCCCCATCTTCCAGAATTACTCTACAACTAAGCCTGTTAAACAGCTTGTTCTTTTAATATAGCTAAAAGAAACAACTACTTGCCATAAAAGCCAAAGTTCATACACCAGGTATAATAATTATTTTAAGCTCTGCATGCATTAAAGAGGAAAGCTAACTGCAGACATACCCTAGTTAGCATGTTAAAACTTGCCTTTTGATATTAATTGCAAAAATTAATACCTAGACAAAGTTTACATACTCAAAAGACAGAAATTAATGACAACAAAGAATCTGGTTTATGAACAATGCGTATCTCATGGGTCAATTTGCCTTTATTGAACAGAAGCTCCAGATTTGTGATCTCTTAAGTACAGTGTTAAGTACTGTTTTGGTTTCTTTCTCACACAAAGCAAATCTCACATCAAGTTTAGAACATGGTCAAATTTTAACATCTTCTAAAGTCAGTGAGAGTTCTTCTGTGGACTTTGAGAGAGTTACCACACAACCTTGTGGTTATATCTGAGACAGGATGTGCCCTGGTTTTTGTCCCCCATAGTGGAGTTGAACGTTTCAAACTGATGAAACATTCCCTGGGATGCTTTCTGTTAAATACTCAAATAATGAGTTTAAATAGTCAAATAACAATATAGTACAGTCAAGTAATTAACTCAGAGAAAGTGTAATATTAATGTTTTCAGCATCTATGCTACTAAAAGGCATTTATCTTTGGGAGTTACATTATAACTTTATCCTTAGACATAGCATGAATTTCATTTTCTTTTAATCAATTAAGTTCATAACTCTTGGAAACTAACACAGGGAGACTAAGTTTTGAACCTCTTGGCTGGCCATTCAAGACATCAGAAACAGCAGGAAGCTGACAGACCTACACAAGAAGTACGATTTTATAAATCCAGAAGTCAGAATTAAAGCCTCTAAGGGAAAAAAGAAAACTGAGTTAAGGTGACTATTTTTTAATTTTTTTCCTTAGACCTGGTTTAAATTCTTTTTAGCCTTTTCATATAAGTCTTACCCGTATTAGCCAGAATGGGCCAATAGACAACGGCACAGGAGCTCGCACTAAAATCCCATAATGACATGGCTGCACAGAGGTTAAGTGGTCAGGTGGACATCCGTCACTTGTGTGACAGGAACAGCTACAGCTTGCTGGAATCAGCATTGAAGCCCTCAAGTTCTCCTAGTCTCACAAAAAACCATAAACATACAGTTTCTAGTTTCAATTTGTTTTCCTCTAATATTAGACTCACTTTTTTAGTCATATTTGTGTCTCAAAAAGTGCTGAAACTCTGCATTTATTAACTGATTTCTCAGTGGAATATAGGATGTACAGACATGCAGTAGCTTGTCCCTCATGATCCAGATTATTTTCCCCCAATAATTCTTCAGCAAACATTCTTAAAGTTTTATCCACCTTTACACTGACTTCTAACCAGTCAATATCAACAATATCTTTATTTAAACAGGCTAAACAGTTCTCTCCAACTTTAAGTTACACAAGCTTTAAAATCCTACCAATAGTAGAGGAACAGTTTATTAAAAGAATTATATTTGTATTTAGAGATCATTAATTACAAGTTGCATCTAATATTTAACAATATGGAAGCTGTACCCACATCTATTCTTATAATAATTTGAAATCGAATTGCAGTGAATTAACAGCTCTCCTCCAAGCACATATTTAAAAATATTGCAGGGAGCGGTGAACAGTTACAATTAAACTGCCCAGTTCACTCTTTGTGGGGGTTTTGTTCGAAACTCGTTATCCTGCTCTGAAATAGGAGGTTTATGTTTTAAGTTTGTCATACCCAGCAGAGGGCATCACCTTACTGCAAACCTGACCATGAACTTCTGGTGCATCCCCAGTCATCTGGGCAGAGGGGGTTTCATTATTGGACAGGTTCAGGAATCGAGTCCAAGGCAAGAGGCATTACCATGTCTGTGAGGTTGAAATATAGCAGCCTCAAGTACAAGATTATCACTTAAATAAGAGAAATTGTTTTTCTTTTTGTCTTTATAAAAGCTTTGCATCCAGCCCCCCAAATACCCTGCTGATCATTGGTTCTTTAAGTAGAAATCAACACAATTTTTACAGATACATTTACAATTTACAGTGTTCACTATGAAACCTTGGTTTAAAGCTTCTACCTGAGCATTCCCTTAGAAATTCAGCATTAAGCAGCCAAGAAACCCACTCATAGCAGTGTCCTGCACTCATTAGCAGAACAGGAGACTTTGACATCCACACTGCTGCTCCTGCCAGCGTACAGAGCACAGCCGAGTGTCCTGTTTCCCACGCAAACAGATAAAAACTCTGACAGTGTTTTACCAGAGTAACTACAACAGCAACTAGAAGCAGCCTGGCATAAGCTGTGGCAGGCCCAGGGGATGAAGTTTCCCTGGGTCTCCTACCATTACTAGGTGAAGATAAAACTGCCCTAATTCTTCTCTTCTTCCCCCAGCTTCCTTTGACAGACACATATTCACCAGCAAATTAAATCCGTATAGCACACTAAATGCCTTGCCTTTCTAGGCTCTAGTTCACAAAACACGGACAACTAGAGCACAACAGAATCGGTTCTCCATCTCAGCCACAGGTGACAGCACTATCTTCTATAACCTCCAGAGAGTAAGCAGTGATCTAGTGCCCATGCAGAGCCCCAGACTGCAACCAGAAATAAAAGCAATTCTCTTCAGTCGTCTTCTGATTTTTCTCCTTGTTTTTTCATTTTAATTGCTAGCTCTACCTACTTTAAATTGTTCATTTTAGCTACTGAATTAACACCATGAATCAGACAGCATTAATTTAAATATTAAAAAGAGAACAAAATAGTCCCACAAGCTAAGCATCCCAAGTGAGCCACTTAGCAGAACCATCAGAACTTAAAAAATTCTCAAAGGGAAATTACTGAGGTCCTACTCAATCTACAGCTCTTAAGGCCTCATAAGTCATCTAAGAAACTGGAACTACAGATCAACATATGTTCTCCAGAGCCCACTCCAAACAGAGGAGAAACAAGCATCATTACCTAATGCATATATAAAGACTGCAGAGCTATTCCATTAACACAACTACTTTGCTTAAAGGTAGAAAATCAGATTTTACTGACTTTCAGTAGCAAAGTAAGGTTCCTAAATTCAGTATTTCTTGGTTTAGTTCATCCTTCTTAGGAGTACCTGATAATCCAGATGTATCCAAAAGAATGAATTTTCTCCTCACTTCATCTTCTGCTGCAAGTTTATAACAAAAAAAAACCCCAAACAATCCCAAAAACATAAAAATCCCCACCACCAAACCTCCAAACTGCTCCTTTCCTCCTGTTTTATAGCATGGTAGTGCTCTGGCAGGTGACTGCCTTGGCAGTTTCCAGTCAGGTGGGCTGGATCCTGCCAGCTGACTTCAATGTTGCTGGAACCTTTCTCCTGACAACCAGCTCTTCCTAATAGTTATCTTAGTAATTAGGGTGATTGTTCTGCAGCTTAGTTTTCATTTATTAGCTTTGTGCTGATTTCTGTGAGTTTCAGCTCAATCTCTAAGAAAGCAGAAAATCAGAGTTATTATTCTGTTAAATACACTTGTGTAGTGTGCCTAACCTCCAGCCAGACTCCTTAAATTGTACAAGCTCCTCAGATCATCACCGAGGGAGCCCCACATCTCAGCTACACTGCTCCATCAAGCCACTTTGTGTATTATTTCATTGACCACAGCAAGCTGTTCTGTCTCAGTGGTGAGCTCATACTCACTGTCCTATTGACTTCAGTGGAATTACTTAGGTGGGGAAGCAGGCCAAGCAAACAGATGGGTTCTGCACACGTGAAATGTGTCGTGATAAAATGCTGAAGCTGGTCGGACTGCTTGGGCAAAGACCATTCACCCTCACCTGTTATGTATGCTTTCGTACTGGCACAGGAGCAGAGACTGTGCCCGAGATCCTATGATCTTACAAAGCCACCGTGGAAGGCAGCTACGGAGCAACCACCAGTGTATGCCCAAAATAAAATCTCCTTCTGCTGCTGGGGTCCCAAAATGAAATGTTTGGGTAACCTTTACAGAATTGTGCCCTAAAGCCCAGATCCAGAGAAGCCTGAAGTCCCTATGAAATGTTTCGTGCCAAATGCCTGGATCTGGACTCGAATATTTGGGCTTCCTGTTGGAGTTGAGAATCAGGCTTGGAGGTGGCGACAAGGCAGCCGAACACGGAGAGGTGGAATAGATGATTTTCATATGCTTTGTGCTGGATGTGGTCATAGTAAACTAGATGGGTAGAAAGCACAGAGTAATTAACTTACACGAATGAAAGCTGTTGATATCTCTAGGCAAACCCAGAATATTCTTAAGAGAAAGTTTTCTTCCTACTGTTGTGTTTTGGGGTTGGTTTTGCTTTTATCAAAACACCAGAAAGGTCCAATTCATCCAGCCTAGTCCGTGCCAACTGCCTCCGCTTTATGACTCCCCTCTGTTAATTTCTTGTCTGTGAACCGCTGACTCTTTGAAGTAAAACACTGGGCTGGATCTGCTCTGGAGCAAATGAGAACGCAGGGCCGCTGACAAAGGACATCCATCATAGGAATTGCTGCTGAAGATGTCTGCAGTTTCTACTCCTCCGGTCTGAGCAAACTGCAACATCCAGCTCTACATGCACGCGCCCCCATCCCAGCCGGGTACCTCCGTCCCGAACTGGGGTAACTGGTTTTCCCTATATACCATCTGAGCACATACTGATCTCTTAGTTTTGATTAATATTTTTCCTCCAGAATGGCAGAACCTAACCCACTAACTTTGTACCTGTAATTTATTTCATTTTAATCTGCACAGTGCCCCAAACGGTCTAAGGCTGATTCAGATCCTGAACCCCATCAGGTACTTTTACTTCTTCCAAATCTGGGTAAAGCTGTGTGTGTACGTATGAGTGCTTATAGGGCTGTATATGCAGCTGACCCAGCCAAACTAGCTGGAGCTCACCTCTCAGATACGCAAGGTACAAATGGCATGGTGTGATCAGAGCAGATTTGTTTGAACCCCCCCAAGAGGACTTGAGATGGAAGATGCAAAACCACTTTTCTGCCTAAGCAGATGTTCTGTCCCACAGAGTATGAGTAAAGGGGACCTGCGTTTCACTGACTTTTATTGGCCTTAACAATTATTCGATAGTTAACTGGAAGGTTGGAAATTATCCTTCTGCATCTTCCGCTTCAATGTGATCTGAAAGGCCCATTCATCACTCAATTACGGCTGGTAGCTGGCTTGGTATTTTGATACTACCATGTGCAACAGAGAGCGCTCCTGGAGGAATGGAGCTGTGGCTCTTTCGCCCTTTACATCTCTCCTTTCCTCTGACTCCACTAATTTTGCAATTTGATTTTTTTTCAAGTGAATGGAAACCCCTTGCCTACCATCCAGCACTAGTTGATGATGCTTCTCACATGTCAAAAATTGGTACTGACATTTCACTTTTGCTTTATTTTTTCCCCTTTCTTTGATAGTATTATAGAGAACATTTATATTTGAATAAAAAGCAAATAATGCATGTCAGAGTATGCATCAGGGGATGAATGTCAAATTGTTTTTTCTAATTACAATTCTATTTCAAATAGGGTAATGCAATTAAAGGATAATCACTAGAAGTGCAATGCCAAGGTTATGATCAGAAATGGTTACCCTTTCACTTCGAAGTCCTGCCTTACTAAATAAAACATTCCTGTGGGGCAAGTTACTCTACATATCTGCAGGTATCCAGAGGAAACCCAATGTCTGGCACTACCAGTAGAGTGGCTCTTTCTGTATAAGCTACCCTATTATGAAAAGAGGACAAATACAGGCAGCTTTATCACTGATTAATAATGGCATAAATTACTTCAGGATAAGATATTAACAATATATTAGTAGTGTTTTACAGGCAGTATCGTAACATGCTTTTAAATAGTAGTCATGGTAAACTGCTATTATTTTCTTAATACCGAGCTATAGTTTGACCTCTCATTTCTTTGATAAACTCTCATCAGCAACAAAACACAGGGAAATACAGGGCTGTGCCCAAGCGCTGTGGGGGGCAGAGCCGTGGCCATCGGCACTTGCCCAGAGAGGGATTTCAGAGCATCCCCGTCCCTGTGGAGGGGGTTTTCCTCCGCCGTTTGGCTCTGTCGTACAAAGAGTGTTGCGGTGAGTCAGAAGTTTTGAAAAGTTTAAGATTCCTTTTGCAGCTTTCGCTTCTGTGGGGAGAAATACAGCGTCGCTGTACCCCAGCTCATCTCAGACTCCATTTGATGGGAGGCCAGCGACAGAAGAAGTCAAGCTGTGCAAACTACAGGGAGCTAAAAATTATTTTCTCATGACACGAGCATACATCATTAACTAGCATGAAGCATTAATTAGCATTGCCCTTTGTCAGCCCCCATGTCAGTGCGAGTGCCCCGGGGAACGCGACTTTTTTTTCAGTTGGGCTCGGAGGAGACTAAAGGGAGATCTAAGAGCAGCCGATAACTATGGGAAGGGTAGTTATAAAGGTGAGGGTGGTTCAAACTTTATTCAGCTAGAGTCGTGGACTTGCATCCCTTAGAAGGCTGAAGCTGGTGAAAAATCTGCTTTTCTGCAGGGCCTGTCTCCAGGAGCCGGCTGGTATAATGCTCGAGCGTCACAAACCATTAGTGAGGTTTTGCCAATCTGTTTTATTTAAGTGCATGAAATAAACCAGCAATCCTTTATTATTAGCTGCTTTATTTGACTGGTAATAGTGCCTAAAAGGGGCTGGGACTCCAATTTGCTCCACTTGGAACCGCTGTTTGCTGGGAGAGCACATATTCTCATTTTCTACGAGCGTTTCAGTGGGACAGCGACTGAGTCTTGATCCCGGTTTGTTTGTCTTCAACTGTTTTATGGAGGTGGCTGACAGGCAATGCAACCTCCACGTGAACTGCATAATGGGAGCACGACATTATAGTAAATGTTCAAAATTAGTGACAACACTTGGGTGAAAAATGCAATGTTTGTAACTGAACACGCTACCTTTCCTCAGCTGGACCCCCAGAAACTCGTGGTACCTTCACAGCACCCAGCTGCTGAGCCCTGGGGACCCACACACCCGAGATGATAACCTTGAGGGGGTTTTAACAACCGCCAACCTTTTTATCACAGATAGTTACGGTCGCTACGCATTGTCTGGACAAAAGAGAGAGAAACCCAGCAAGATGACCAGGCAGGGACTGCTCTGGTGGAAGCTGGAGCATTTCGAGTGGAGGAGTGGTTCAAGAGAGGGCTGGCTGGAGGCGAAGGGCTGGGGAGGGAGAGGGTGCTGGGGAGGGAGAGGGTGCTGGTGGGGGAGAGGGTGCTCAGCAGCGCACGGCTGTTACTCCCCTCCTCCTCCTCTAACCAGAAACCAAAAGGTGAAGCCGAACACATAATTTGTTTCATAACATTAACATTTAAAACAAGCTTATAATAATAAGTAATAAAATAATATGTATTTATACATATTTATAGTATCTATTAAAAACCAAAGGTGTTTATTTCTAATGTCAGCCACACTTCCAGGACATTTATTCTGCCTGCATCCCACCGTACCTGCGGCAGACAAAAACACTCCTCTGTGTACAAACTAGGCGAGTGGGGCAGAATAGCGCACTGGGAAATAATGATCCCTATGGAGCGAACAAACAGCCGAAGAGCAGCCAAGTTAAAGTGTTTCCCTCGTTCCCCGGAGATATGTCCTTATCTCGGTAATTGGTGGGTAAATAAATAAATAAATAAATAAAATGTCTTATTTAGCAGTGGTGGTGGTGGTGGAGTCTTTTGTCTGTAGCGCAGTCAGGAAAAACTTTTGGATTGATCTGGAGTGCACAGGCCTATTTTCTATTAAAGTGTATTAATGCCAGGTTCTATGCAATTAGTGAAAAGTCAATTCCCATTACTAGTTAACACTATTGAGTATCTGCTTTCTTTAATAAAAAGCTATGTCCAGCATAAAGACTATAAATCGATAAGCAGCCACTTGCTAAATCTATTCTGTCTCCTCCAAAAATGCAGAGCGCGCACTGCAGTTCAGAAGGCAGAACAGATTGAGGAGAAGAGATCCCTGCCCTGCGAGAGCCGCCCTGCCTGCTGTGAGCCCTGCCTTCGCACGTTCGTCTGTCGGCAGCCGGGTTCCTGCCGTGACTCCGCTCTGCTTTGCAAAAGCCTCTGCTCATTTCCAAGAGCTGTGCACGTGCAAACTGGTGTTAAAATCTTTACATTCATTTAGTGGCATGGAAGACCGGGTTGGCAGAAATCCTCCATGGAATGAAGTCTTTCTGAATGGTTGAATCGCGTATATGCTTTATGATCCAGCGGCTGCTCTGAGTGCCGAGCCGAACTCAGGACAGACCTTGGAGGCATCTAACACCTCCTGCCCGCGGTGCCCAGGGTGGCCGGTGCCCGCGGGGGACAAGCCCTATCGACAGGGCAGCTAAGTAAGGCTGCAGAGTCGTAACTCGCTCTTCCAAAGAGCAACCGTTCATGCTTTTTATGCTTTAGCAATGGAAGATCTGCAGTTCGCATACGGCTGTCACCTGGCATTGCCTGTTTGCTATGTTTGTTCCATAAGGGGTAATTACTTTTTGGTAGAACTCCATCTCGCTTAGTAGGTCTTACAGTGCTTGTGCTTGAACAGCTGCCCGGGTGGCACGCACGTTTAGTCCTCACGGTGTCTAACAGAGCAGTCCACAGGTTTCATAAGCAATTTGATCGCGTTCAGTGATCGCTGTGGCAGACAGCTGAAAGCTATTCTATCATTAGAGAGGAGCAGCAGAGAAAAACCTCTCCTAAGTGTGCTTCAGTAATGCTGTCTACTAGGACAGATTTTTTTTCATCTTTGTTTATTTATTTCTATTCTCATTTGAAGGTAGAGAGTCAGGACAGTGATCAAGAGCCACCTGGGTGGCTCACCTTGCAGGACCACGCAGCTTGACCAAATAACTGATGCTGTTCACACAAGGAGATTATGTCTGATCAAATCTGATCTTCTGCTTAGATCTGTGGGACGTGGTAAGGACTTAGGGCTGGTGGGACAGTGTCTTTCCAGTTGTGATGGAAAGAAATGGTACCCTACCGTGACGGCGGACATTTCTGAGTGTGAGGAGGACCTGAATGCTTAGCTGAAAATCAAGCAGGGAGAAGTGGCAAGGGTTGGTTTGGTGCCTTTTAAGCTCCTGTGTGCAGGTTTCATGTCTTGTTAGCCCTCAATAAATGAGGAATAGGATTAGAAATTAACAATAAAAATAACTTTAAAAAGGATGAAAAAACTTGTCCTGGGTAGGAAAAATGAAAACAAAACCAAAAAAAAAGAATTGTGGGAAGAGTGAAAGACGTTTCATTGTTCTGCTTCTGACACCCAAGGTTTCTTTGGCTTTGTATTGGTTTCCTCTTGGTCTGCAGAAACCCAAAGGCTGCTTTTAGGAAGTGAATAAAACCAGCTAAAAGCCATCTGTTGTCAGTAGCCTTTTATTTGTTAATGGCACCTGCAGAACCAGGGGGAAGGCGAAAAACTGAGTAGCGGAAGCAGTTAAAGATTGCTAAAGGAAAGAAAATGTATTTACTTTCTTTACAGAGAAGCAAGGAAATAAAACTGCTTTGCCTGTTTTAATGATTACTTGCTAAACATCTGAGCAGTTGAGTTAGTCTGAATGAATGTAGATGAAATTCAGACATAGACAAGACTATTTGTAGAAATTTGATTTTTATAGACACATGGACAGTACTTTTTCCCAGAAGTATTACATTTTGATTTAGCTGAGGAACAGAAATTACGTGATTTAATTACACGACTGTGACTAACACTTTGTTACAAATACTGAGTACTGAAAATGGAAGCAAAATACCAGCTATCTGGTAGGTAAACATTTTATTTTAAATTGTTGACTGAATTGGAATAATGAATAAATAGGAGGAAATTGCAATCTGCTTGTGGAAGTTCCAGAAAAAGAAAAAGGAGCTAAGCTCATAAGGTAAATTATTCATGTTGGTATATTCGCTTTGCTCCAGTTATTTGTAACATAGGAAATGTGATTTGCGTGTGTATGTCATTTTAATATTAACTCAGTTGCCAGCTCAGATCTCAAATAATGAGACAGATCCAAGTCTTTCATTTCCAGAGAAGAATTTTTAATGCAAGCGAAATCAATATGGCAAAACATCCTGCCCAAAGCAAGGCTAAGAACTGAGTTTAGCTGCAATGCCTGAGGACAACAGGTTTCAGACCCTCCAGTTTCTTCACCTGTGGTGTGACAGATGCCCACACATGGAAGTTGCTCAATAAGAGGATAAAGACGTGTGCTTTCACCTTTGAGTTCAAATGCATGCTGTGATCTTATCTGCAGCGAGTTTGATTAGGAGCAACTACAACAGCATAAACAAGAGTAAAAAAAAAAAAAACAACCCATCACATGCTTAGACACAGCTGCATACAGCTGACAGGGGCTGAGCCAGAATCGGGAGTTAGTGGGTAAGAGTTAACATCCTTAACGGGACTTTGTTGGGGAAGCCTGTATTTCAGCAGGAATGTTGCACAACATCTCTTCTTTCCATTTACAGCTCTTCCTTATTAGTCATAAATACACATTTTCAGTCCCTTTTTTTACACTATCTATAAATATCTCCAATTACAAGTGCAGGAATAAAATTCTGTTAAAGGAAATTGTAAGTTACAGGTCTATTTTTAGATTTGAGCTTTTTGTTAATTTGGTTTCAGTGTTTCCCAGCAATGCTGTGATTTTAGTATTTGCAGCTGATAACTGTGGGACAACCCATAAGATGCCTCCATGGGTCCTGAGGGAACTGGCAGATGAAGTTGCTAAGTCACTCTCCATCATATTTGAGCAGTCGTGGCAGTTCGGTGAAGTTCCCACTGACTGGAAAAGGGGAAACATAACCCCCGTTTTTAAAAAGGGGAAAAAGGGAGACCTGGGGAACTAGGGGCCAGTCAGTCTCACCTCGGTGCCCAGCAAGATCATGGAGTGGATCCTCCTGGAAACTACACTAAGGTACATGGAAAACAAGGGGGTGACCAGTGAGAGATCATGGCTTCACCAAAGGCAAATCACGCCTGACAAGTTCAGTGGCCCTCTACAATGGGGTTACAGCGTTGACGGATAAGGGAAGAGCAACTGACGTCATCTACCTGGACTTGTGCAAAACATTTGACACTGTCCTGCACAATATCCTTGTCTCTAAATTGAAGAGACATGGGTTTGACAGATGGACCACTCGGTGGATAAGGAATTGGCTGGATGATCATCAATGACTTGATGTCCAAGTGGAGACCAGTGACAAGTGGTGTTCCTCAGGGGTTGGTACTGGGACCGGCACTGTTTAACATCTTTGTTGGTGACATGGACAGTGGGACCGAGTGCACCCTCAGCAAGTTTGCTGACAACACCAAGCTGTGTGGTGCGGTTGACACACTGGAGGGAAGGGATGCCATCCAGAGTGACTTTGACAGGCTTGAGAGGTGGGCCCGTGTGAACTTCATGAAGTTCAACGACGCCAAGTGCAAGGTCCTGCACATGGGTCTGGGCAATCTCAAGCACAAGTACAGGCTGGGCAGAGAATGAATTGAGAGCAGCTCTGAGGAGAAGGACCTGGGGATGTTGGTGGATGAGAAGCTCAACATGACCCAGCAATGCGTGCTCGCAACCCAGAAAGCCAACCGTCTCCTGGGCTGCATCAAAAGAAGTGTGACAAGCAGGTCGAGGGAGGTGATCCTGCCCTTCTACTCTGCTCTCGTGAGACCCCACCTGGAGTACTGTGTCCAGCTCTGGGGTCCCCAGTCCAACAAAAACACAGAGCTGTCGAAGCAAGTCCAGAGGAGGGCCACAAAGATGATTGGAGTGCTGGAGCACCTCGCTTGTGAAGACAGGCCAAGAGAGTTGCGGTTGTTCAACTTCACCTAGCTTTGAAGCTGCTTAAAACAAGGAGGGACCTTCTCTTATTTTAAAGGGAGGGCAAAACTTCATTTGCAAGACATTCATTAGAAATCTGGGGAGATCCCCAGGAGAGCAGAGCTCCTCTCAGTTGTTTCTGGTACTGCTGCAGCTCCCTCTTCCCCATCTTTGCTGACTCACACCTGGTGTATCAGAAGGGGAAGACTGAACCGGCGAGCAGGCTCAACCTCGCAGGCTGGCCAAGCTCCCAACACCCTTAAACAGCATCCGTGTGAATAGGAAGGGTCATCATTCTTTCAGCCCTTCTGTGCTCAGCCCATTGAAGGAGGACCTGAGCCTCAGTGAGGTCAAGTTCACTTATGGCCTTTTCAGAGACTTCTGCAGAGTGGCCTCGCTCCAGGTGTGAATGAGCATAATGCACAAGGGAGGAAAATTTGGTCACAAGAAAAGCTTGGACCTATCCATATTCACTGTGGATATGTCCTAGGCTTTTGGCTTTTGAGACATGGGAAATACAAGCATTGAGTCTAACTGGGCACCTTGCTGTAGCTGATTATTTTAGATTTTGAATTGGCGGTCGGCAGCTCTTTCTAGCATCATTTAAACATTAATTGCAAATGAACTGTAGTACTGCGTGGTCTAACACATTTTACAGGTCTGCTTCTTCTGCGAGGGAAGGCAGAAAACAGTACAGTCTGCAGACTTGAGGTACTGGAAGTAATTTTTCAAAATGTAAAGCTGACTGCATTAGGTGTTTCTATCAGCTGCAATGCAGTTGCTCCTCAACATCAGCCCCACGCCTGGTGGTTAGCATTTGCAGGGCTAAGCCACACTATTAACTGTACGGTCTTGTGATGACTAATAGCAGCATGAGAATGAAATATTATTCATCTGATCCAAAATCTGCTCTCCCTGGGACACATACGGCAGAAACAATCGTGGGACTTGGCTCTTTTTTTTGCAACTTGCTCAAAGCTTGTGCCAAATCCCCTGGAAGGATCATCTACGGGCTTCAGCGTGCAAAAACAAGCGTCAGGCAAAACTCAGGGCTGATTTTCATACTGCAAAAGCATAGTGACTCTGGTGGGGTTATATCCAGATAAAAATGGCTCTTTATCCAAATCAAAGGGTGCTGTACCAGAGGTGAAATCACTGTGGAGCAAACTCCACATCTTTCTCGTTTATAGACTGGCAGGGATGTACAGCTCGTATTGCCTTGGGGTGCATCCAGCTTTCAAACTGAGCTGGTGTTGCTGAGTTGCCCTGCACAGAGGCCAGGAGTATTCTGGTTTCTTAAAGGCTTAGAAGTTTCCCCTTTCCTTATTTTCCACTGACTGATTCTGTATCCCCCAGAGGCTCCTTGTTAACAGCACGGACCATCGCCAAAAATTAAAAATAAAACAGGAGGGGGGGTGGGGGGAGAGGAGGGATGGGAATAACAAGACATACCTACAGCGGTCCTTGCCGTATATTCCCTCTGTGTCCCACCGACGGTGTCATGTGGAAGGGAAATTGTTCTATCAGTGACTATGTTAGATTCATGACCCCACCACAACCTTGAATTGGCCTTTAGTTGTCGCTGATGGGAACTGAAGAACAGCTCCTGTCGACATGATTGCTGCTCTCCAATGAATCAGAACACGCAGGGCACAGAGCAGCACATTAAACTAGCAACAGAAATATATCACTGTACTTTTATATAGATGTATTGCTTTTGCCCAAGCATATAAATGATTGGGCTATCCACTTATTTTTTTTCCAAGGACTATAAATTAAAAATAAGCTAAGGGTTTTGAAATTATGTTCTCTCTCTTCCCCCCCCCTTCTCTCTTTTTTTTTTTTTTTTTTTTAAAGCTGGGTAGCTATTTTAGGTCTACAGTAAAACATTTTAAAGGTAATCTTACCGCCTATGGCTGCTTGACCATCCTTTTTCTAAAATAAATCTACTGCAGTTCTGGCTCAGGTAATTTAACACTTCACTCTGATCACCCTAACTATATGTACCCCTCAGCTTCTTTTGCTGCTAATGAACACTTACAAGGCTGCATTTTTTAATTTAGTAAGGCAAGTATCTGAAAGGGCAAAATCTATGTATGTCCTGTGGTTTGTTTCCCCCTAACAAATATTTCCTAAAATAAGATTATTTCCTTATACCTTAACCAAAGGTCACTTTGAGTTGAAAGTTAGTTTGATGTACAGCTGCATAATTTAATGCAGTACCTCAAAAATGGAAATGTTTCACCGTTAAACTGCATTTATTTTTTGCAACTTTCTCTGCTCGCTGATTGAATAATCTTTTTAAACCATCCACTTGCTTCAGAGGCGATACCACCAAACTTACAGAGACTGTTGCATGTTTTGTCCGTTGCACGTTTCCAGCCCTTTGCAAACGATTTATCCCTTACCAGCTTTGCAGCCAGATGTGGAAGGAATAAGCAAGGCGCTTCCCTTGCATTCTTGCCCCATCTTAGGTTTTTTGGGGGGATGAAATGCAGAACAAGAAACCACGCAGGAGTCCATTTTCCTATGGCGCGAGGCCGAGGCAGGCAGGCAGCACAGCCCTTGTTCCAGCGGAGAGCAAACAGCCCTGCAGCTGAGCTTTGGAAACCCTTGCACACACGAGCAGCCCCCGGTCGTGTCAGTGGAACAACTGACTTCCATGAGGCAAATTTTCCTACAAGAATCAGTGGGACTGAGCCTGCCAGATCACCTCCTGCTAGGTTGTCGGTTTTTTTTTTTTTTTAGTGTGTTACAAAATCTTTATTTTTTTAACTTTAGTTTTCTTGGACTAGCTGCTAAAGAAGTTTGGTACTAACTGGGCGTCGGATGAAATGAATTTGCCGTCCACCAACATGTGACCTGGTCAAAGAAAATAAATGAGCTGGTTACAGCTATTTCCTCTCAGCAGAGTCATAAACACCGTAATAGCAATTCCTATGTATCTTTTCACCAAGCTGTAGATGACCGAATCTTTACTGTATACCACTTACTGTCAAAACTAGTAAGGTATGAATAAAAACCTGGCTGCATTATTATCTTTTTTAAAAGACCAGTAATTTCCAGATGTAACAATAATACGGTCACTTGACATTTTGAAGCTGATAGCTAAACACTATCCAGGACAACAATGCTTCACCATGCCATGGTCTTCACAATATTTAAAAATTAAGCCCTTTTTTGTCTTCTGAGCAGCAAGCGTAACATCAAGAAACACAGATTTAAAGGCTTCTTAGCGTGGGGAGGGTGGGAAAGTGCAAAAAAACCACTAAAGATCTAGCTGCCCAGCAAGTAACAAGACCTCCGTCCTTCTGCCCTGTTGCCACCTAGCCACTGTGCTTTAATTCCTTAGGTGTTTAAGTGTCTCCCAATAAATCTTTCTAAATGCTCTCGGCATAGCCAGAGCGTGCCGAAATCTCCAGAGCGCTGTGTACTCCAGTACCTGGCTTGTGCTGAAACCCTGTCAAGGCCCCACAATTAACCCGGGGATAACTGGCTAATGGGTGGAAGGGAGCAGCTCCTCTTCCTTGTGTTTGCTCAAGGAGGAGAAACCGCAGTTGTAGGAGAAAGGATTTATAGCAACCATCTACGTGGAGACAAACGCTTTGAAGGAAAGCGCTGGGACAGGGATTCAACCCTCCTTTGCCGGCCAGCTTGGGCAGCTCTCGTTGAGCATGCTCTCTTCCAAAATGTGGGATCGGGGAAGTCCCGAGGCTGCCCGGAGAGGCCCGCTGCCAGGTTTGGGCCCTGCTTTCACGGGGACACCAGCCACACAGACCAGTCTCCCCACGGATTTAGTCCCTGTCACAGCCCAACCAGCCCACCATCTGCTTTCTTAAGGTAACGGATGATGACAACCTGTTCTCCAGATTATTACTTAAAAACAAAATCATTCTATTCCAAGAAAAATGATACTTGCTTTGTGGCTGAAGGACTGTCCCAAAGCACCTGATCCTTTCCCCGCAATTTGCCACGTGGCCTTGGGAAAGCCAACTGGCTGGTACTTGGCTCCTGCACTGGGGAATTAGGAAGTTTTGGGCTCTTTTTTTTTTTTTTTTTTCTATTGTACAGAGCTGCTGTAAGTCTTGACTCCCTAATAGCTTTAACATATGCTAATTGTTTACAAATTAACTTTTGAGCATCATTAGTGCTAGATTCTAGACCTAACGAAGTTATGTGTCTGAGGGTTCGTTCCTAAGCTGCTTTAGGCTGTGAGAAGGAGCAGTCTATTCTCATCACTCCGCTCTCAGGCTGGGAGAGGGACGGCTCACTCCTGCCTCTGCGTGCCCATCGGTACGGCGGGCAAAGCCAAGGCCTGGCTTTTGCTGCTCGCCGAGAAAGAGACGATCTCTCGCCGAGCTGGGGACCAGCTGAGGTGTTTCCCTCTGGAGGGGGGAGCGCTAAGGCGAAGGCCGCAAGGCCAGCGAGTCTCTGCCAGCTCCAGGGGGGAACGCGCCTGCATGTTGTTTCCTTCTAATTCTCTAATCTGGTCTTAAAAGGCAAAGGAAAAGCTCACATGAGCGGCCACGGAAAAGAAAATAAACTATCAGGAACTGTCTCAAAGTGGGACAGCTGTAGCCAGCGAGCAGCACAGCTCCCCAGCAAGGTGCTCTGTGCCCAGCGCTATTTACGCCCAATTGTAACTCAAATCTTGCCCCTGATTTTAAGTGAGGTGAAGTTGAAGTTAGCTGTCTTGTAACCGCCAGTCCCCAAACTCAGATAAACTTAAATACTTCCACCCAATAAGTATAACTGGCACTTGAAGGACACATAGAAAGTCATTACTGAAAGGTGCTAACTTTTCTGATAATAAATTAGTTTTCTGACTCCTCGAATGCTTTGTCAGCCCAGACAGGAGATTGTTTTATAGCACAGGTCTGGCATGCTCTTTGCTTATTGATGTTATGAATGTGTGTGATTTTATTTAGGGTTTAGGTTATCACCAGATGTTGAGATTGTACAGGGCGGGGGGGGGGTGGGAAGAAAAAATAATCTTGCAATGTCCTCACCTGATCTCCTCAACTGTGCCTCCAGCAGCTCACGTGAAGGGGAAGGTTGACAAATTTCTGATATCAAACCCAGCTGTCAGAACAACACGGGGTAATAGCTGTCCTTGTCAAACGCGCCAATTAATTCACCAACGTGTCAATGTAGGTATAATTGATAGACTCCACAATCTGGCTGAGTAATGAAAGTCGAAAGCATTACTAAGACCATTTCACCTCCTAAGAGATCCCGTAATCTAACCTGAGCTGTCAGCGTTGCGGTGAGGGGTGCTTAAAAGAACCCCCCTAAACCAACAGTTTTCTGCAATGGTAAGTAGAGGTTTCATACAAATCTTCATTTTAAGGACAGAAAACAATATGAAACAACGGTATAATATTTTGGAGTGACAGTTTTATCCAAATACTCCCTAAAGTAGAACAGAAAATATAATTAAAGGAATTGCTTCTCTGTGAGAATCCGTGTGTTCTGGAGGTTTTTCTTTTAATGAGTTGCTTTTAGAAGAAAATGTGACCATAGTCTTAAAAGCTGTGGCTGTGGGAAGGCAGTGTCAACTCAGCAGGCTCATTAGCATAATCCTTTGTCTGGTTTAGAAATGTTTGTTAAGAACTTCTAAAACAACAACAACAACAAAAATTGCTGCTAGAGTTCCTTGACTGCTGTGCTTACTCCTCCACTTCCAATGTAGACTTTGTTTTAGTAAATAGTTTCAGATCTTTTGGCTTTAGAGGTTGTTTTTTATATTAGCCACTCAATTTATTTAACAGAAAATAAAATAAAATAAAATAAAATAAAATAAAATAAAATAAAATAAAATAAAAATAGCTCTCTTTTTTATCACCACAGCACAGGAATAAGGTGGTTGGACCTACAGGCAGACCCACTATGGTGGGATGTGCACGCCAGAACAGCTCTGTGAAGTCAGCTGTGCCAGCAGATGAGTCCTCATAGCTGCAGACTCAACATCATCATAATAAAATATGGAATAAAACCTTCAGGGATAAACCCCAAAGCCATACACACTAGCAAGGTCATAGCACGACAAAGGACTGACGCTCACCAGAAACCCGAGCAGAGCAGGTGCTGCCGTGCCGTGTCTTTGAACCAGACCTCTGCTCCTGCCCACACGGATAGGAAGGGGGGGCGGCAGCGTCCCACCTCGCAGCCTCCCCCACACGCAGCCAGACATTCCGTGCAGGAGTGTATAACGTACCTGAAATCCCCAGGGGAACGAGGAGGTACATTCCCATATTGACCCATGAAATTTGCCTCGCCCTCTTCCAGCACGCTGCGTTGGCTCAGCTGGGCCATCATGACTGGGGATACTGCAAACACATCGACTCATCGGCATCATTTAAAGCATCTGAGAAACACCTGCTGGCTACAAAGAGCAGGGGGCAAAGTCAAGCCTGCTTCTCTGCGCTCAGGGGTGCCACAAAGCATGCCCGGGGACCCGGCGGAGGAAAATAAGCCACCTGGGATTTTAATGCACGCTCTGAGAGACTCTGAAATAAGAAAACGGAGCTTCTAAGAGAATTTAGGACGGCATTTTATGAGGAGGAACAGTAGTATTGGTTCTTTATGCAGTTCGGGAGATGATTGAAAGACATTACAACCACAGGCAATGATGAGAAAAGCAAGTGAAAAAGGACTGTTGATGCTGGGTAGCTCTGCTTTCCCGCTTCCTAGGATTTATGTACTTATGGATGAATTTAATACTTGGTGATCAAAAGAGTTCAAATAGTGGTTGTATTAATGATTTCAACATAACCTCTAAATCCCAGGATGGCAGTAGAAATCTTCGGCTTGGTCTTAATCTTCTGACACTTTTTATTAAGAGCTAAATTAAGTGCTGTTGCCTTATGATAAAGCAGCTTATGGGAGTGTGAACTGTGGCATTGTCACTATAGTCTATGTTCACTCTCTGCTCTGATCTCAGTTTCTAGTAGGGCTGGCTAGATCTTTCCCAAAAGTGAATTACTGAAGGGAAAATCTCCTGTTTGACATTCTTTTTGCCTTTTTTTTTTTTTTTTTTTGGTTGATATTTGGTTAATTCTCGCCCAGTCTTTTTATCTATGGCTCTGAGTTTGCAGAGCGATGCGCATTATTGCCTACGTTTGTTAGGGTGCATTACTGCTGCAGGCACCCCTAAACAGGGGAAAAGCCCAAGTCTTCCCATCCATGCAGACTGTTTTGGCCCACAATTGTTACTCTTTCTTCCTGTTTTCCCAATAAATGTTTGGTACCCGTTAAAGACACCTGCAGGGCTCCCAGCTCATGCAAGCATTATGCATCTTGCAGCAAAAACCTACCTTATTCTGGAGTTTAAGAAGTCACCTGTGACCTGTGTTTTGTGGCCAAGGAAATATTAATATGCCTCAAAGCAATACGAGAATCATCTCACCATTACTCTTCTTCTTTTCCTCCCATCTGTTCCCTAAAGCATATTGATCTTTGATGTGCTTGTTCTCTTGAGCCAATATGAAGGCAGTGTGTCTGAATCAGGGATGGAAATAAGTGACGTTTGAAGCTGTTCTCAAACCTCAGGACAGTTTATTCTGGCTTTGCTACATCAATCCAAAAGACAACTCAGTTTTTAAGTTAGGGGTAGTCTTATCTGCTAACTAAAGGTAATGCCATCCCCAAAGACCAAAACTGTCAACTCTAGTCTTCATTTTGGAGCTATGAGGTATCATAAGATCTGAGTGCCTTGAATGAAGGGCAGGGACTTTGGAGTTGACATGCTATTGCACTCCCCCCCATTGCATTATTGGGGGGGCCATTAAGGACGCCCCTATTGCGGAAACAAACGGTAATACAGAAGCCAGATAAAATTGTTTTCATAGTTTCTTCATCTTCCTTACATCGGTGGGCCCCGGAACTGGAGGCAATATTACAGATGTGGCCTAACAAGTGCCGAGGACAGGGGTCTGATCACTTCACCTGCTGGCTGTGCTCCTCCCAGGACAGCCCCGATGCCCGTGATCCGCTCTCTGCTCCCATGACCCACCGCTTTTTTTCAGCGTCGCTGCTCCCCAGTCCTGTACCTCGGGGTTGGCCCCTCCGAAGTGCAGGACTTTGTGTTTGTCCTTGCTGAACTTTGTGAGGCTCCTGCTGACCTGTTCCTCCAGGCTGCTTCTGTCCCTCTGAAACACTCCAAGATCCTGGGATCGAAAGCGCAACGCTAACGGTGTTTTAATGTTCCCACACACGCTGTGAGGAAGGCAGGGTGTTACACTGGCAGATCCTATTTGTTAAAATGCATCTAGGATATATCCAGAGAAGGAAAAAAAAAGGGGAGGGGGGGGGGAGCGACAACACAGAGTATCTCTCCATGTCCCCCTCCCCCTGACCTGAGGTTAGTCGAGTGCCTGTTTGGCATAAGATATGTGGCAATAATATCTCAACGCTGTGGCCTTCAGCAAACACAAGGTTTAAGAGTTGAGGGAAAGACATCCATAAATCCTCCGAGTGATGAATGGTCGGCAGTTTCATTTGAGTACTTTCTGCTACAGATGTTTAACATTTTTTTCCAAGGGCATACGCCAGAGAACAGAATGAGGAGATGTTTTCATCTGAATACTTGCTCCTTCTCCAGTACGAAGCTGGCGTGGTCACCACGGGCCAGCAGAGCCAGAGCAGCTACACGTGGAGCACCCAAGACCACGAAGAAGAAGAGCGGGAATACAACCGGGTTACGGTCTTGGCAGAAGCCTGACAATAACGTGACGTGCTTTGCTGGGCAAGGTGGAAGATGCGATGTTCCCAGCTGGCAACTGCTGGTAACCGAATACTCCCAGACGGAGGCCGAGGGCGATACGATATTCCCAGCTGGTAGACGAGGTCTGCCTCGGCGCGTTCCCATTCGTACATGTGGCTTCTCTACACAATGAGAAGGGATGGGCTAAGCGTAATAAAGCAGCTGGTCTATTAGAAGATAAGCTTTGTGGAGAATAACACAAACATGCAGAATCCCCTTAATCTTAAACTTTATTACCCTAGTTAATAGGCTTTGGTAGTGACAACAATCAGTTGAAATGCAGAATTCTCTTGGCTCCCACGGCACCTGCCGTGTCAGTCAGTCAAAAGCCATCTTCTGCCGCACAAAAAGGTGGCTGCTTGGTACAAGCAAGCTAAAAGTTTTGTTCATTTATTTTGAAAAGGCAAGGGAAAGCCCGGTGTCCTCCGTTTGCAGATTTAAGCGCGCACTCTGAACCTGCTGTGGGGGAAAGGCTACGGCGATATGAAAGCCTGCTTGCTTTCTCTACCTCTGAGGAGCAGGAGCAAGGCATCGTTTGTCCACTGAGCCCACTTGAAAGAGCAGGAGTTGTTATTCCTGCTCTGAATTAGGTCAAGTTTCCCAATATTCAACTGGCAATGAGACAGGGAAATATGAAATCTTTTTTGTAAAATCTTTATCCATGTCATTTGCAATATCTCTGACACGAAATTAATTTAGTTATCTGAGGCACAATTCAGAAGAAGCATCTCAGTCTCTTTCTGGTGGAAAACTCGGATCCCCAATGCACACGTGCAATTCCCACTCCTGTAAGTGGGCAGGTAGAGAGAGCCTTCAAATGAAAAGGCTTTTTACTTTATAAATGGCCTTGGATTTATTAATTTTTCTGGGTTTTTTTTTTTGAGTTATATTTTTTTCCACAGTCCTATGATCAAAATACGAGGCAAAAATATCTGCTTCCCACAAGCTGTTCTTTTGTTTAGAAAAAATTCAATACGAACTTTGGTTAAAAGAATTACTACAAAGTGACCAAGAGTAATTTTTAAGTCATGAGAGAGAAGAGCAGTTCTAATAAAAAAAAAATCCGTGCCAATTGTTTCAAGTTTCTAATGCTCTCTAATAATAGTTGCAACAGGTAGTACAGCAGAAGCTCACAGTGCAAGATATATAGAGTAGGAAAAGTGGTTAATTTGGGGAGGGGGTGTTTATACAGGTCCAGGCAGTTAAATAAGTCTAAATGTTATGAATATTAAAGCTCGATCTAGTGGGTTAGATTTTGATTCTTAAGTTTTGCCCACAAATTCAGGTTTATTCCCTTTTAACATCTAGTATTTCACTATATCCTCTGAAGAAAGTGATGAGTGGAGATTTAAAAAAAAAAAAAAAATTGAAACCAGCAGCACATTTTGACTTGCAGAACTATAAACAGAGAGGGAACAGAAGGTGCATTGAAACCTGCATCGCTCTGCGTCTCTCTCTGAAGGCAGAGGAAGTTAAACCCCAGGCGAGGCAGCAGCGACCGCCCCAGCAGCCTGCCAGCTGCACGCAGCGAGCGGTGGAAAAGCGTCGTCACGGCAGAGCAGATGCCGTCACACAATCTGGCTGGGTAAGACTCAGGAAACAAGGAAACCTAGAAGAGGAGCTTAATCCCAGCTCAGCAGAGCTGTAGAAGAAATGCTGCTTTGGGTCTGATTTACCTCAGCTGAGTTGCCTTCAAAACTCATCATCGGGTCCCAGGGCTTCTGAGCAGCTGACAAGCTTTATCGCCCTTGTGTCCCAGCGGGGCCGAGACCAAGTCCCCTCCTCCCCACGGTTCCACTTCCTCTGGTGGACACAACCAAGACACCTCGGCTTCCTTTGCGACGCTGTATTGATTTTTTTTTTTTTTGCAGTCTCTCTTACCCTAAGGAATTGACTGCACTAGATCAAATTAAGAACAATCTGAGCATTTAATGGGGCTCCTTCAATACGATGACGTTTGATTGCTTGAAGTTGAAGTTCATGATAATTATTTATGCTGACAGCACCCTCACAGGCAATAAAGACTGACCCTGCCCTGAAGGCCTCGGTCTCTCCATCAGGAAATTATTTTGATCCTGCTGTGCTTACTTAGTACACATACCTCTAATTATTAAATATAAGAATGATGATCAGAGAAGAAAATATATTTCAACCAAAAGCTGGTATCAGAATTCCAGGGTTTTTTCTGTTCTCTGTTCCGAGGTAAAACTATCGTTCCTGACCAGCACGACCAGCCCCGGAGCTCACCCGTGGTTTTGAGATTAGCAGCAAAACCTTTGACTCCGCTGGATGCAGGATCAGGCCCATACCTGCTCTGCTGCAGTTCCGCAGTACCTCATACAATCTGTTCGTGATGAAAATTGTGGCATTTTGGTATTGTCTAAGGGGTTTGTCCTGAGGATTGCATGTAATCACGACTCTTTTGAGTTAATAAACAGGTTTGTCTGTGAGCTGGTATTTTTCATGAATGACAGAGAAGTTGAAAATAAACCTTTCTTACAACTTCTGGAGCCCTGTTATTAAAAATCCTCCTGGCTGGGTATAATGAAAACAGTGCTCCAAGTCTGTGTGTATGTGTGCACCTATCCCATAAACCCAGCTGCCTTAACACCTGCGGACGCTTGCCAACGCACAAAGCGCCAGCACCGCTTTAATTTCTGGTGTATATATATACACACACATATAAAAGTGAAAACATGCTGACTTTGTATGTATACACCCATATAAAAACACACATACATTGTAGCTCTCCACCTGCAGCCACTATCAACGAAGCAGTTGAGCTCCTCAGCCGAGCGTGCAAATTCACAGCGGCTGATGGTCTGCTTCAAAAAGTGCATGAAGTAAGTAAGGAAAGAAGGCAGTTTTCTGATTTTTTTGCTGTTTAAATCTTTCCTCCCTTCCCAAAACAACAGCTACATCTATCCCACTTTTCTCTGGGGCGTAGCTGTCAAAATATAATGCATTTTGGGACAGCTCTGGCCCCACACGCGTTCTGCTTTTTTATAGCAGGGAGAAAACCAATGAATATGGCTTTCACACAGGAATATAGTACTTACCTAGCTTGTTGAGTCCTCCTTCTGTGGTGGAGAGGATGGCTGTATTGCTCTGACGCAGCTTCATAAAATCCTCATCTTTCCTTGGAGCAGCCAGCCCAGGATCCCTGCTGTTTCTGTTACACTCCTCCTTCTCCCCAGTGCAGGCTTCTTTCTCTGTGCGAGTTCTTGGTATTAGAGCTTTCAAATGCAGGAACAGCTGCCTTGCATTACTTAGTAATTCCCCAACCAAGGGACTGAGTAGAAAAATTAGTCTCTTAACTTCTCTAAACCTAAACCCGATGTTATTTAAGAAAAGAGCTGGTGTATCAGTTAGGAAATGTGAAGATTGAAATGAAGGTGCATGGAGGCAGCAGCCAGCGCTCGCTTCCGCGCAGCAGCAACGTGCACACTGGAGCAGCACAACTCCGTACCCGCCGCCTTGGCCGGCAGCTGATCGGGGCAGGGGGAAGCGTGTTTGAGGGGTTCCCTTAGATGGCTATGGTTGTTTTGGCTTTCATTTGTCCTAACTTTATCTTGTCTCTATCTTGGTTTGTCCATTTTAGACCTGATGTTGAAATAGGTCTTGTCCGGATGGGTTGCTCTGAAACCTAATGATGGCTTGTTCGGTACCTCTGTGGGGCCAGGGGAAAGGAGGATGGAGCCGCCCCAGTGCAGCTCAGGGTTTGCATTTGGGGAGGGAGTTGGCTACTTGGAGCAGGGAGGGGTTTTCGGCAGTACGGCTTCATGCAATTAAAGAAAAGGGCTCAAACCTCCTTCTCGTTTAAAAAAACTAAAAAGAAGAGGAAGGCAGGGAGGCCAGAAGGAAGCTGCTCTTTCTCTAAGTGACAAAGTCTGCGCAGGCTGCTCTGCCCAGCCGTTCAGGCCATTCGCGGCTCTGCTGTAAGTTTTTCAGTAATGCTGAACTCCAGGTGACCCTCACAGGCAATAATTGCTTTAGCATAGGTTTGACAACAACAGCAAGAAACTCTCTAAAAATAAGCACAAGCTTAAAATAAATTTCAGCCCTGGAGACACGCTCATGTAAAGAATCCAGTACATCTCCCGTGTTTTCCTCGATTAGCATCGCAGTTCTTGGCAGTTTGAAAAATGACAGTTTTCAAGGGATTTCCAGTGCCTCCTGCTCCAGTTTCTAAGCTGGCAGGGACCCAGCTGGGAAAGACAGCGGCTGGCCCTTAAAGGGACTTCCTGGGGCAGCTCTGGGCCAGTATCCCCTCTCATTTACCCCAATATCTAGCTTATTTAAAGGTGGGATATGGAGTAAACCCAAATTAATTGCAGTGCCTGGGATAAATGTCTTTCCTTGCTTTGTAGCTGTAACACAGTTCATTTAAAATGGGTACATCACTACTTGTAATGCAGAGTACCCAAAAGCTGCCCACCAAAACCATACCAAATTAGTCACCCTTGTGTTGGAAGAACGAAGCGGCTTTCTGGCCATCAGAAGGAAAAGGGGAAATTTTGGCCGCAAGTGCTGCAGGAATTATTTGTTCTTGAAGAGGTGCCCACAGGACATACGCAGAGCAGAGGCACGTCCACTATTCCAGAGCACTTTTAGAGGATTTCCTATTATAACGAATCACCTGGAAATTAGCCCTCATCCTGCCAAGTTTTTAAGGCAGTACGTACACCTTGCCGCTACACTGGATCTGGGGTCCAGAAATCCCAAACGTTTGCTAAATTTGTTGGAAAGTAACTCTTCTTTTGGCAGGGAAGAAGAAAGCATTTTGCTTAAAGAGGATGAGGTTAGCTTTTTCTGGCACAGGGGAATCCTCTCAAAGGCTGAGGACCTGGAGCCGGTGAAGGCAAAAGCTGTCGGCTGTGCTGTATGGATCATGGGATGAGTTTTGATTCCGTGGGTGAGAGAGAACCAAATTATTCTTCTCTGGCTCTTTTTAAGGACGTTTTTCTCAGTTTGGTAGGCTGACTTCTCGCAGGCAGCTGTCTCACAATACGAACTATTGAAAGTTAGAATGTACTTGTCCACTTTGCACATTGTCCTCTTATTAAGGTTTTAGGATGGCACGTTAAGAAAAGGCTGTTAGGACATCGGACGAGAACAATAGGCACATGCATGGAATTGTACGTGGCAGTCAGCGACTAATCCAGGCTCCTGTGTGTTATCCCTGTAGGAAGACTTCAGGTAAAGAATTTGTATCAAGTTTCGATCCTCTATAGGCTCTAAATACCAGTGGGTTCCACGATGTGGTGTGTGAGGCAAGAGGAGATATATTTTCTCTGCATACTATTGCCTGCAAAGTGGGTTCTTTTTTTTTTTTTTTTCCCTTTTTCCTCCCCTCTCAGATAAAAGCTAGAGCTAGACACCAATTATAAGCTGAAATATTCACCTGACAGCAGATACTCAGATATTCCAGGCAAGCATTTTGTTCTGTGACAAACCAGATAGATCTGAATTCTGAGAAACATGAAGAAGCCTACATCCTTCTCTTGTTTTCTGATTAAATACACTTCTGGTCTATCATCACTGATGGGGTCAATTTGGTCCAATGGCTTTTGATGAGACAAAATGGTGGTCTTGCTGTTGGGGTTTTTTTAAGTGCCTACATGTTAAAAAAAATTGGCTATATCAGCTCACTAAATAACAAAACTCGTCAAAGTGCTTATTTTAGTCATCATTTGAACTAGTAGTAATTATGCCTGTAATAGTAAAATGAGGTTTTAATGCTGATTAATGAAACTGCTAAACTGTCAAGACTGCTAGTCACACTTATGGGTCTCTGGAGACTGTCCCTGAAAATAGTTGCCATCGTATGTGTAACATGGCTTTTTTTGTAGGACCAGATGTGAAGCATATGGTGACCTATTACTGTAGGGATGAGCTGTAAGTCCTGGCTGAATTATATTGGACAAACTACCCAAATGGAAAGCTAACGTCCAGTGATTATTATAGGATCACAGCAGCTTTCTAGAGTGTAAGGGATGATGATGGGCTTGGGAAATTGCCTAGCTCAGTTAATCGTTCCTGCTTGATAGAGTAATACTGATACTCTTTTATGCTTATTTACATCCTAGAAGAATACCACTCTGCTGTTCATGCCAACGTACTGTAAATCATATTGCTGCTTCTTACTCGTTCTCTCTCCTGCCCATTTCAGGTACCCTTCCCATGGCTTTAGGGAGGTCCCGTGGAGCGGTGGGTGCTGGTGATGGGAACCTGCGGTGTTGCCCAGTGCTCAGCCCGACGGCTGGCAGGAGCAGACCTCGCAGGTACTGCTGCAAGGGAGAAACATGATGTGCGTTGAAAGGTTACTGTACCAACCAGACCACAAAGAAGTACGCAGGAAAATAAGAAATAATTATGTAATGAAACTCGCTGGTCTTTTATGCAGAGACACAATCTCGTAATTGGGGACGTTTTACTTCCTTACGGCCATTTAGTCATTGGTGCAAGGTCCTCGCTCGAGGGACACAGGTGAACGGCTGCACTGAGCTCGGGAGGGCCATGGCGAGAGCGCTCGTCTCCCCTGGCAGGAGGAATGAGGGCAAGATGCGCTGAATAACCGTATCTCCCCATACCCATTAACTGGATCGCTATCCAATACTGTACTCAGTCTTCGGTTTGTTGGCAGGTACTATCCAGAGCAGAATATAATGGACTGCTTTTCAGTTTTGCTACTGCCACTTTGTATTATTACTCTTTGGTATGATTCTGTCATTTTATGAACAGTTTAACCTATTTACTCATGTGTAAATGGAGAACGGTTGAAGATTAGAGAGGCTTCATTTGCTACGAAGAGATACTATCTTGTCTCAAAGGAAAAAGAACAGTTGACTTAGATGGCAGGTCATTTACTTCTTACTGTGGATGTATCAGATTATCATCACAGTGTTGGCCTATGTGTATAGTAACAAATATGCAATAGTAGAGCAACACACTGATTTTTAGAGGCCAGAAAAGCATAGACAGCTATTTCAGTAATTAAATACACAAATTAATATGCAGGACAATTCACAGGCATGTGCAATGCGTTTCATGTTCATTTCTGAAATCAGTGCTGTAATTGCTGCTGGTCAAACCTACTTTGGACAGATGTTCTTGTTTGAATCTGTATTTGGAGGAGGGAGTAAACTTTGTGTAATCTCTTTCTAAACACATTTCCAGTATTTCTTCCATTGCCATATTCTTGGGCTTTAAGATTGTTCCATCAGATAGAAGTTCTCTTCTTATAACCCATCCGGTCTCTGCTGTTTCATCAAAGATTTCATAGCACCCAGTCCCTAACCCACACGAGCAGTATCACCAACTTCATAAAAATCAGATCCACGGAAATGCTGAAACTACTTACTGCAATTCTGTATTCGTGCAAGGCTGATTTATTGCAGTAAGAGTCCTCTTGAAATTGTCTGGCACCAGAAACGGAGGTATTTTCGTTATATGGCCAAGCTTTCTGTGACAAATAATGGTGCTGCAGCTTAATTGGCATTTATACAAATATTCAGGCCTGTAAATGATACTAGCGAAAGCCACAGCTACAGCTGGGGTTGTCTGCATATGGTTACTACACTCCAGATAGATAATTCGTTCCTTGGAAAAGTCTGTTTTCATAGTAACGTAGTTACAAAGCAGTCTCTCAAGTGCCACTGTGTCGGGAAAGCACATCACAGACAGAAGGTAATGACTGCTGACACCAGACCAGCTTTCCTCTTGTTCCATATAAAAGCCAGCAAACTCTAAATCATCAGCGCAACCATGCTGCTTACCTGCCCCCATTGTTCGAGCATGTCTTTACAGCAGGGAGCTAAATCTATCAAAACACAGTTTAAGAAAAAAATTTACTGCACGGCAAATAGAAGTCAGACTGGCTGGTCTGAAAAAAATTAAACTGGGATTAAGATTTCAGCAAAGAGCACTTCCTACCCACAGAATACTGCTTTGAGAGCTACTTTGCAAAACAAAAAAACCCAAACAAAACCCAAACCAAATCAAATCCCCAAACCAACCATCCCTCTCTCCAAAATATCTGAGGTGGGATGGTCTTAAAATTGCTCCTGGCTTGGGCACACACCATTGTAAGCTTTTATCAGAGGAAGAAAGATTTTAGTAAACAACTAACAAAATACCATTTGTCTAACATTTGCAGAAATTATAGCTCATGTACTTAAGCCTGGAAATGCAATGTGTCTTCAGAATGCCCTTTCTGGCATCTATTGGTTATCATTGGTTCAAATGACAGCTTTAATGTGACGTGTTTTGTGGGGTTTTAAATTATTTTGTTTCTCCGAGTTACGATTAGGAAGCTGGCTCATTCTCATTTTAAGATCTTTCCAAATAAAAAGCTGTGGGGAACTGAACAGCAACAAGCTGTCAGATCAGAAAATAAGGATTCAATCCTTAGTTTGGCCACAGGTCACTGGTGTGGTTGTGGCTGATTAGCTTCACTTTTGTCTCACAGCTCCTCCAACACTGCAAATAGCATAGTTACCGGCTTTTTGCTTTCCCTGATTCTTGCTGGACTTTGGCTTCACAGGAAAGGGACTCCCTTTCCACGCTGGACATGTAACACCAAGTCAAGGAGGTCTCAGCCTTGACTGACGTGCCACTGACATGCAAATGAGAGCCACAGCTTTTCCGAGTGAGTATTTGCATAGCTGGGAGTTTGCTATAGGGCGTTATATTAGGAACAGTAAATTTTATCTGCAACTATCCACTGTGCTTAAGTCTAACTGGTAACTGTGGTAGCTCCAAAGTAATCTTGGAGCAACAGGTAAGATGTTTTGCAAAGGACATGTCACAAACCTGGATTTTTCTTACATACTTCTAGATACCATAAGGTGGTGGATTTAAATGCCACCAAAGTGATGGGGTGTCCGATAGGATTTTTCCTATGGTCCTGGCAACATAAAGATATCTGAAAATTTGGCCTCGCTTTAGTAATAGAAACCCAAATCAAAGATAAAAATAAACCACTTGAGTTTAAGCTGATATAGCTATTGAATGTCAAAGTTTTACATCTCGTGTAATTGATTATGAATAATAAGCCTATGTATTTTGTATTTTGTAGTTTTAAGCCTACAGTAAATTCAATAGCACTTTGTAGTAGAAGTTGTTCTGTTGATCAGGAGACCTTAATCAATACAATTTAGGTCCTCTTAGGAACTGCCACTCTCCCAGCCCGAGTTGGGCTTGAGCCAGATGCCTTGTAGTGTCAATACGATGCTCAAACACGTTGTCTCCAAAATTCTCTAGGTACCTCGTAACACAAAGCCAATAACAATGTGGTGTTACTGACAGAGCTGTATTCTGTATCTTACAGTAATGTAAAGATTTTGTACCTGCTTCAGACCTTTTAAAGAATCTATGCTAGTGATCATCTTCAGAGAGTCTAAACTAAGCTAATTCATCACTTATTTGCTTGCTGAAGAAAAAACATTAGATGCACTTTAACACTTTAAGAGGATTGATAAATGTTTTGCTGTGCATCTAATAGAGATTACTTGTTCTATTACCAAAAGCTTGGTTTTTACCTGTTTATCCTCCCTCTATTCTAGCTTGATTAAAAATGCAGGAATTTGCTTTGATTTTTGTTTTCTGCCTAGCTGGAGTCTCCCCTGTCACAAGCCAGCCTGTGTTCCAGGATCCTGGGATGATTTTCATAGCAGCAGCTTTGTTCTTGGGGAACAAAGGAAATGGTTTCTCCATCTATTTGCAAAGGAAAATGTACAAAAAGGAAACCTGTAGTTAAAGAGCTAGAACACTGCTCTGGAGATGCAGATTCAGTTCTTAGGATTGTGAGATCTCCTGTGAGATCTTGGGCAAGCTGGTCGCTTTTCAATCTGTTAACTCAAGAGACTCCTTTTCTCCTGCCTTTCCAGCATCCTGTCCCTTTAGACTCAGCCTTACACAGGAGACCCCTTGTTACGTGCAGAATGAGCTCCTAAACCAACCAGATCCATGCTGACTTTGGGCAATACCATCTCTACTGACAATTAACAACAACAAAAAGTTACAGTCCAATTTCAGTGACCCTCAGCAGCCAGAAAAAATATTTTGCTCAAATACTCAGATGCCACTGAATGTTGAAAATGCTTGTACACAGTATGAAAAAACCTTAAAATTTCTTGGGTTGTTCCTTTTCTAACAGTTCATCACTGAAAGCCCTTGGCAACAGACCGACACGTTTGAGCCATGTTAATAGTAACAGTAGTACAAAAATACATTTTAATGGGATTAGAGGAAGGCTTAAGTATTTTGTTTTATTACTTTTAAGTCTATACTTTCAAGTTTACTGTTGACTGTTTTGTAGTTTAGAAGTCTTCTCTCTCAGTCCTAACTCCTCAGTTCATAAAGCTGACAAGCGTTATTGTACCACTGAGCCATCTACCCAGATAAATACTCCCCACTGTCTGAGGAAGAGATGAATGTAAGCCATTCATTCAGTTATCCTAAACTGAGGTACAGGTTTTTGGCAGACCCTCTCCCGTGAATGTAAACCTTAGGTACAAAATAAATTACTAACTTGTGTAATAAGAGCTGCAGGGAAATGCTGCCTGGAAGAAATGAAGGACTCTTGATTCTATTCTATAATAAGCAAAAAGTAAACTGAGCCTAAGGAAAACTTCCTCAGAAAAACTTAAGGAAGTAAAACAAAATGAGATGTGTCCTTATAGCCACATCATAAATTAATCGTTACAAAACTGGCTCGCTCAAGCCAGAAATGAAGGTAGGAAAAGCGTTAACTAGATGGGGAAAAACATAAATCAATATGGATGTCTGAAAACCAATTTAGTGCACTAAAACTCGCTCAGACTTCTCTTGCATTTTCTCTTGATTAGGCTGACAGGAACTGAAGATGTTAAAACCCGACTTTAGCCTTCCGTGTTGCACTTAGGCTGCATTCCTTTATCAGAGTCCCTTTCTTTGGGCTTCTGTAGGTCAGACTGCTTTGATGGCTGGGACCTTCTGCAGAAGTGCACAGGGTGTCCTACAAGGGCTGACAGCTGACGTAGTTGTCTAAGCCTGATCATAATGTGATTTTATCTGAGTAGCAGTTGAATGTAAATTAGAAAATTAGAAACAAAAATGTTGCATAAAAGATTAGTTACTGCAAATGAGGCATGTACAAGGAAGTCAGGATCTACACCTCAAAATAGAGGCAAGACAAAATATACTGCTTTGTGTTGCAGGCTTTGTTCCATGCAGCTTTTGTGATGCATTTCTCTTTCCAATAAGAAGTTATCACATTGGGCAGGGAAAATCAGGATCCCTGCTTGTCTATAACTGCTAGAAAATATCCTCAAGTTAAAAAAAAAAAAAAAAAAAAAAAAAGGAGGGGGGTGTGGGCAGACAAAGGGTGAAGAGAAAATTCCAGATATGTAATTCAATCAGGTGTGGTCAAAAGCAAGGTCTCAAAGAAAGCCCTTGGGTCAATTTAACACAGAATGGAAGGGCTACAGAGTTTGGAAGTCTCCCCTCGACTTAAATCATAGATGGTTTCCAGGAGTTTCCTTAATAAAATTTGTCTAGGGAAAAAATATTGGTGTCAGTGAGGGGAAAAAATCTGATTCACGGAAAATGGAAAAGAGAAAGGCAGCTTCAACCAGGAGTTAGTCATCAATCTATTTCTTAGACAGAGTCTTGGCAAAACCCATTCTCCTGGTAGAACTTGCCTGGAGTAGACCAGATTGATTTGACAGTCTCTTAGCCTAATAAATGCTTGACCTCAAGGTCTGCTGAATTCACTAAATTCACTATGCACAGAGAATTGGGAACCAATCACCTCTGGGCAACATCCTGTTCCGCCGCCCTCCTCTGATAAAGGCCTTGACTGCTTTCAGCCTTATCGAGATGACTAGATGAAAGCTGCTCTCAGAAGAAGAAAGGTTAATCGACTACGCTGCTGTTAATCAATCACTTGGAAAGATTCAGCACTTACAATAGGTAGGTCCCTCTTCCTGCCAAGAGGTTCTTGCATGTTAACCAGGGACCATCTCCTCCACTTTGAAGGATGAGTAATAGACAGAAACACAATCCAGATAGATGCCAGGTTTCTGATCCAAAGCCAGCTGAAGTCAATAGAAAGAGTCCCAGTGAGTTCAATGGGCTTGGATCAGACCCCGGAGAAAGACTTATTATCCAAGGTTTATTCTGCATACAGATATTGAGCTACTTTTAGTAGTGAGGGATCCTTGAAAAGAAGCAGATTCATCACACTTTTGCCTCCCCGTGAAATCAAACTCCTTCAAATCATACTGTGTCCCATTTACAATGATTGTCAGATATGGCTGACATCCAGCAAAGGAAAATTACCTGCCTGTGACAGCAAAGACAGACACATATACATTTCAAAATCTCTGAAGAGTACAGAAAGAAAAAATGCCAAAATTCTGGTGTTTTCCTAGCCTTTTTGTAATTGCCACTAGCCAAAATGATAGCCTTCTCAGAAGAGGAAAAGCTAGACCAATTTCTGAAAGGACAAAGGAAAATTGAGGGAATAAAATTAAAAAGAGGGAATTAAAAAGATCCTGCCAGAGAGAAGAACTAGTTCAGTGCTGAACACCCGGTGGTATGCAAGGTGAAGCTGACAGAGCCAGAGAGGAAAAAAAAAATACAAGAGAAAACACACGTGTAGAACGTACCCCTGAAGATTGGGTATTTCTCTAAATTAACAGTTGCATTCAGCATCAACAGATGACAAAGCAGTGACTATCCTTGATGCCTGTCTAAATGGAAGTAGAGAGTCTTAGCCTGTTGTTACAGACCCAGGCTCTCACATCCACTTGGTAACACACCTGCTGCACCACAGAGCAAAAAAGCCCTCTGGGGAACAGCTGAAACCAAGAGACACACACACCTTTACGACATCTACAGCTACAAGTACCAGTTTACAGTTTATTGCAGAGTCTGGTACAGACTTTTGTTTCTTCAAGGCATTGCGCTGCTGGTATTTTCTCGCTGCCAGCCTTACCCAAGGCAGACTCCTGGCTGACCTTACGCCAGCCCTTACTCATCTGGCTCCGTCTGCTGCCAGAAGGCTTCAGGCTGCTCAAATCCTGGAACAAAGCCGCTGGCTTAACATTTTTTGCTTTAGGAATAACCCAGTTTTCACTAGAGGCAGATACCTGAAATGGAGAACGGCAGGCTGGTACCACGGGCTGTACCTGTCCTAGCTAGTGACGGGGCACCAGGTCCTTCAGAAGGCTGGAGAGCAATCCAGATGCAGCGGCTGGCTATTCTCTGCTCATCTGGAAGTTCACAGCACTACAAAGCATCCCAGGTGATAGATCTTTCCTTCTTATGCACTGACAACAGCAACAGATCAGTGAAAGAATGCTCTAAGGTGCGCTATATATATGATTTCTAAGTGCTCCAAGAAAAGGCTTTATCTGAGGAAGGACAGCCATCTTAAATGTAGCCATGTTCTTTGCCAGTAAACAGCTGCAGTTGCCAAAACCAATTCCTTAGTCTTCCCACTGCTGGCTGATAAAAACCCCGCAAGACAGACCCTGCACCTACATCCAAAAAAGAAGGACTGTTATTTGGTGACTTCTTCCCTTTGGCTCAATTGATAAAATAACCAGCACTGCAAGCAAAGCAGGGCAGATATCATTAAACACTGAAAGATGCCTGTCTAGTCCATTAGGAAACCTGACAAGAAATTCCACATACACAAGAAGAACTAGATTTAAGAGTTACAGCAGCTTCTTTCCCAGAAAAGACTTTGGTATAGCAGCCTTATAAATCTGAAAATTTCAGCCTAACTCCATAGTTATGCGTAATGTGCACTGCACCAAAATACACAAGCAGCAGTCCTCTAAGTAGCACTCTGCTGTAAGAACCTAAAATTTGTTCTCTGTAACCTTTGTATCAAAATAATGTCAAAAGTTAACAACCTGCTAAAATAGATGGGAACACTCTGTGGCTTCAGGTCTTGTTTCCTGTTACTGCAGGTGCAGACTCATGAAAACAACCCCTTACCTTCTCATGTTTGAAACTGGATTTCCACAGCCATAACTTCTATTTTTGAACAAGATTCTGTTACTATATACTTAACTGTATGGCAGCAACACCAGCAGGTCCTGTTGCGTTTGCCATTCTACTGGCATACACCGAGCTGCACTCCCCTGCACTTCTCTTGCCAGTGGTGGATCCTGCTGTAGCCACAGAACTGAGAAGAGATCCAGATAAAAAGTGATATACTTCATCTGTGACTATTCATTTCTTAACCCACAGCAGATGAGCCTAAGGCACCTGCAGCTCGGTACTAATGACCAAGTGAGGAAGCACAAAGGTTACTGCCTAGTCGATTTTTCCTTACATCACCTGGAATAGCATCCTACAAGGCTTAACTGCAAACTTGGTTGCACTGAGTTGTAACATCTGAAGACGAAATCTCTTCCGTCTAAAAGGAATGGAAAGAGACGGATGGCAGAGAAATGGAAGAAGTCTGAGTGCTATCGACCCAACTGACATCCTATGAATGGTAAGCAATAAAAATTTATTGAGAAATAGAAAAGCTCTTTCTTACCCTTATCACTGCCCCCCAAATGGTTAATGCCACAGAAAAATGCAAAATTCCCTTAAACCACATATTTAAAAATCTTGCAATTTTATTTGCATATAAAGGCCGCTAGATATAATATCACAATAAATTTAAAGAAACAACTGCTTTTCTAAATTCCATTAACAAGGTAACATAAAACAGAACAAAGCTCAATAGCATTTACAGTGGTAGAACAGAAATAACTATCTGCAACAATATTTTGTGCTAGCGAGATTGCATTTACACACAGTGCAAAATAAGAAAAAGGAAATAAAGAGACAAGAAGAATATTTAAATATAAAGGACAACTAAGCCTTATTTTAGTTAGGCTTGATTGTATCCATTTGAGTCTATACATGCCTGAACTACGACAAAGATTTAACTCGGGCTCTTGAAGGCCTTGAGCACTTGGAAAATGTGTCACATCCTTCATAATTTAGATGTGCTGTACAGCATAATTTTGCAGATGCTATACTGGCAATATTAAATCCTAGCTTAGTTATAATGCACAAAAAATACATATATATATAAATTCATATTTAAAAGGAGTCCGCATTTACATTTTTTTTTTACTGCATGAAATACCTGCTCTTTGCAGCTTTCACTCCCAGTCTTTTAAAGCTAAAATAATTTAAAAACAAACAATAAAAGGTAGATATCACATACAGGCTGTGGCTATCTATATCAGTCTTTAACGTATAAAGCAGGTAGAGACAAACAGCTGAGAAGTCTATTTTCCCCTTGCTGCATTCTACTGTTAATAGCAACAAGTCACATATCAAGAGGTAAATGGACCCCAAAATATTGTTTGTGCTACTAAAAAAAATTGGTATAAATGGAGATGAAAAGCTAACATTTAGACCTAGGGAAAAAGAAGACACTTAAAAAACCCCGACAATAACATAAGTTGTGCAAATTTGGGTGTTTTTAAATGCTGCCTATTTTTAGCTTATAATATAATATTAAAATAAGGTCTCTCACTTATTAAAAGAAAGCTTGGCTGTCCTTTTGAGAACACTATAACAATTTACAATGGCAAATTTATTGAAAAAAAACAAAATTCATTTTACAAATTCACAATGCTTCATCAATTTCAAATGAACGCTGCATTTCCAAAAAGCACAACCTCTAACTTCTCGTTTCTTTTGTACCAGCAATTTACAAAAAAAAAAAAACAAACCCAAAAACAACAAAATAAACCCTAAAACCCCAAACCCCACCCGAAAACAAAAACCCCACAGTTTCCCCAAATTCTCACTCACCCACCCTCAATTTAGAAATAAACATGGAACAGAATGTAAGTTTTATAATTAGAAAATGGCAGTTTATAGACCTTCCCCAGTTCCAAATGTGCAGTAGTGCTTCATGATCCTTGAGGGGTTGGAAGGTCAAATATAATTGGAGGGTTGGTTGGTTGAAAGCTGACTGTACACGTTGAAGCATTGATGTACGTTGTGTAACCGTCTGTCATGATGCCGTAACCTGTAGGGAGAACGTGTCACACTTACTGTAACACAAACAAACGATACGGCCCGTGGGCAGCTGCACTGAAAGCTTGTTGTGGGATCAATGCTTTGGAATAAAATTAAATTAATCCCTTCAAAATGATACAAGCTCTTGAAAGCTGCCGCAAAGGTTTGATTGAAAAAATGCAATGTACTGTATTTGAAATAAGAACCAATGCTTTTGTTTTTATGTACAAACTTTTTTCACCCATGGAAAATCCTCTGTTACAACTGCATGAGACGAACTCACACAGACACCGTTTCTAATTACTTAATCAGCGAGCTGTAGTTTGCATGCCTGTAATGTCTGTCATATGAAAAAAACCAAACAGGAGCAAAAGGTTTAGAAGCAACTTTGGTTTTGCCTACAAAACCCCCTCTCTGGGTAACAAACACAACCTGGTAAGCCTTCCCCATGCTAGCCCTTATCATCCAGTTCCTCATCACAGGACTGCCAAGCTGGTGTTCACGCTGGCTTGTGAAACCTCGGAAACTCATTACCACGTTAAGAATATACATGCATACATACATACTTTATATTTGTATATTTTTTAATATATCTGTATGTTATCTATCAGTGCAAATCATGACTAAGGAAAGGAATCTCCTGCTATAAAGACAAGAGAGCACTGGAAGTCAGCTGAGGTGAAGGTTACATAGATGACTGCTTTTCATTACGAAGGGATCTTGATAACTAGTTCCCAAATAAAAAAGCAAGAAGTGGTGAATATTTATCACAGGTTTTTCAGCACGCCAAGGACTTGACTTCTCAGTAATGCTATGGCATCAGTTTCAGGATGCTGAAGACTGTTCTCAGCCATCTAAACATCTGGCCAGCAATGCTTGTGTTCAGAGTGCATCTGAGGAACCTGCTGGCCTCTATCTTCTCTCCCACTTGCCACACAGTAATTTTGGGCAAGTGGTGCAAACTATAGTGACTCATGAATTGAGTCACACCTCAGCCTTTATGAGGTTCCTTTGTGAGGAAATGAATGATAACAAAAGTACGGAGAAGGCAGAAGCTCTCCCTCTTACAGATATTCTCTCAAGGATAAGGAGACAGGGGCTCCACTTCCACCAGTGCAAAAGGTGAGAGAAAGCTTTGCCATTGTTTTCAGCTGACATCCAAAAGAAGCTAACAAAGAAGCTAGAAAAAAAATGGGAAGACTTTGGCACCAAATGTACTTTTAAAAAAATTTTTTTTAAAAAATCGGTGTTTCATGGAAGAAGAGAACTTCCCATCGCAAACCCACAGGGGAAAAATCTTTTTCTTTTAAACCATTATGATACAGTACAGATCACTGCTGTCTGAAAGCTAAGATACGTACAGCTACCCACAGTGTCTATCAGGAAGAATAATCACTTCAGAATTGCTGCACTGTCCGCCTGTATTACTTTATTTATTTAGACTGGCAATTTTGATTTAGATCATCTCATGGTGGGAAAAACCTTGCTTGTGGTTGTTCTTGCTTATCAACCAGGAAAAAAACCTGCATCACCAAAATGTGTGTATAGCCTTCGTTGATTTAATGGAATGTGGTGCGCGTTCATCTCAGCCAGAGTTGGATGAGAATTAATTGCACTGTAAGATAAAGCTCTTAATACTTGGCTATTTCTTTCTGTACTGAAAAAAAGCAGTTCTTATGTCTTCTGCATAAGTACTAAACAGGATTTTAACTTTTTTGTTAGTATGCTTGTAAGAATTAATTTGAATGTTCACTTTTAATACGTGCTGCCACCTTTCCTATGAGATTTAAAGGTAAGGTGCTGCACATGGTTCCCTGGTGCTTTCTCACGATGATGATCTTGTACATTAAAATACTTTCCTCTCCCATTACTTAACACTATTACAACTAAAAGTTTCATCATCCAATGTGCCTACAAAGGCTGTAGACAATATACATGTTTTAGCTAGAAGTCTTGCTGTATTCACTTATTCTTAATGTGGAAGGATTAATATTTATACAAAATATCCAATCTTTTCCTGGGTGCATTAAAAGACTGCTATTCAAGCCACTATACTTAAGGTCATGTCAGTATTTCCCTTATAAACTCTTTATTTACAGATACCAGGCATGAAACTCATTATATGAAGTCACAAGGGCTTCAGAAAAACCAACACCACTAGTTGAGAAAGCTGTCCTTTTTTTATTTTTCTTTTATGAAGTCCTCCCAATCTTTAAGCCTATGGAGAACCTAATTAGAGTCAATGGTGAAACCTCCAGGGGGGACAATATAAAGCATTTAATGTGTAATTTGGAGTTCTAGGGTCACAAAGTCTTACACTCTCAGGCAGAACTCCTAGTGCTTTCTCTCAGCCACATGAAAGCTACAAAATTGTATTAAATATTTTAGTATCTCCAAAATGTATTTAATCTCTCAGTCTCTTCCACTGCCACAAACTGAGCTTATTGTTTCTGAAGCTTCACACTCTGCCTGATCTGGTACTGACAGTGGGGAAGTATCTCTTCTAAAATATGAGACTGCTAGAAGGTAACATAACCAGTACAAACTGTATTACAGGACACTTTTAGAAATGTATGCAAAGTGAGTTCTGGCAATCTCTCCTCCTCAAGTCTGAGTCAAGATGCCCTCCTTTCTGCTTTTCCTTACACGCTGAGGGAGCTGAGCTGAGCCAGTAAGTTGTCTTCGATTTTCTCTTTTTTCTAGCACCTTTCTTGGCTCCTGTGCTTGGAATAATGGGGATAATTTTTATTTTGGCTTGAGAGTGTGGGGAATCTCATCTGTTTCTCTAACCAAGTTTGTCAAAATTTAAATTGCTTTCAAATAACCTGTATAGAACAACCTTTGCACAGTGAAAGATGTAGGTGGCTAAATGTAGCACATGTTCCTGAAACAGTCTGGTTTAATTCTGGCATAAATTTACGAAGTGCTGTGCAGGCAATTCCTCCCCACAATTCCCTACCTACTTTAGTCCAATATGGCTTTATCCATCCTTTGCAATGCACCATCGAAAGGCGCTTTTTTGACATCGGAGAGGGGAGTAGTGCTGCTCCTTACCTTCATGAATCCCACCGAAGACATGGAGTTTGGGCCTTACTCGCCTCTGCACCGTGTTCAACAGTTCCACACAACCCACTCTCTGCAGCTCCTTTGGAACCCAGTCTCGAAAACCTGAAGGCAAAATGCAATCAATACTATTAATTTTCTCTATTCAGGTAAGGTTTCACGTAGTCTTTCAGGAAGTCATAATTCACGGAAGGTTTATTACATTATCTGTAGTCGTAACCTCTCCATTAAAGCACACAATGGCTTTTAAGAAATGTTCACTGTCACTTTGTCTTTCTTAAGATTTCCTCCCTCCATCTGCATTAATATTCTTCTGGATGTGACTTGTTTTTTTAAACTATCGGTTTAAACTCATCTTCCACCTTGAAACCCTGGGACATTTATTCCCGGCACTGCTGCAGATTTTTCTTCCCTTTCCCCTGGCTCTTACAGCAGTCAGCTTCCCAAGCCAGCTGCGTGGTTACTCCAGAAATGAAACACCTCAGGAATTTCAGCTGATCTACGACCTGATACCTCTGCCGCCCCAAAGATTTAAAATACAGACTCCCACAACTTGCTGAGGACCACGGTCTGCAAATGTCAGGTTACTTCTGAGTCCCCGGTCACCAACAACCAGCAACGGAGCAAACCAGCTTCCAACAAGCTAGTGCAAATTGACTACGTTGCTGCTCGGTCCTATGGTTAATATGGAAAAATGCACAAAACCTGACATCCGTTATGACAGAAGTCTGCGGCCTGGACTAGCACTGATAGGGATCAGCAGGGCAAGGTGAGTGAGGAGTAAAAGGGAAATCAGGAGCCACGTCCAACTGCAGCACCGTTCCACGGACTTTAAAGTAATTACACCCTGTGCCAAGTTTATCCCAGGTAGTAAAAACATGTTGTGACATGAACGTGACTGAATTTTGGAGAGAACAAAGAGTCCAGTTACACCTCTACCTCCCTTAATATTTATGTAATTTAAAAAGCGGCGTTTTGTCAATATTAACGTGCAGGCTGAGACCTAAACCCCCTCCTTTTAGGCACAGTATTAGCACCTAATCTGTCTCTCTAGTTAAGATACAGTGCCAACCTTTTGAAATTGAACTTAATTATCTCCATCAAACCCAAAATTTAAGTATGCTTATTGAATTAAAGCACTCCTTAGTGTCTGCAGCATCATATTATTTCTAAAGAACCTTATTCAGAGCAGATAGATTAGCAACCCATCTAAAATAGCACCCATGAAACACTATAAACATGCTTGTGGGGTTTTTTCCTTCTTTGGGAAAATAAACAGATTAAAAGAGTGCTATTCAAAGCGTTGGTTTTCAATATCTGGTGCACTCCATGTCAGTGGATGGTGTATCACTACTTTATCAAAGCAGCACGCTCATAGCTCTAGTAAGATTAAAGAGAATTTGCAGATTGTCTTATAACATTCTCTAAGTAGTATTAAAAGAGTAACCAGGATATAAAAGGAGCCATAAGTACATTACTGGTCAAAAACTTTCTGTACATTTTTTTCCACCCTTAGCTCTGCTTAGATTGCGGACTCTTAACTTAATTGGATACAAAACATCAGTATTAATTCCTGGCTCCATGGTCACTGAGATGCTCTATGAGAGCACCAAGCCAGCCTGGTAGCACCCAAATGCTGTTTTACCATGGCACCTTCCAATTCAGAGAAGTTTCTTTTATATTCACTATCATCTCAGAAGTCAGTGACTTCACAAAATCATGTGATGATCTGACACACTGGATTTCAAGAGCTTATTAAACCCCTGACAAAATCACAGTCTACTAACGAAACAGTAATGAAGAAGAGACTGGCACGCTTTCTTACCCTGCTAAGCCGTTTTTATAAAAGGCAGATGCTCAGTTGTTGTAAAACTAACTGAAATATTTAAAATATGATCCTAGACTGCTTGCCACATGTCTTACAGAAAAGCAGTAAATAATATGCGATACTGTCTTGTGGGATACAGGATAGGGAGAAAATAGTGGGAATTTTCAAAAGGGTTTAGTGTGGGCTTTAATGACTTCAGATATGCCAAAACTGAGTACTCTCGCCTCTGCTGAATGAACATCTTAGCATCTTTTTGAGACCATCAGAACTTAGTTTAGAACTTAGAATTAAAACAGGGGGACCAGTGAATTACTCACCTTTACAAGGCATCCAAAATTTAACTAAATGAAAAACTTCAACTACTTAATGAAAAAACAAATTATGCATTCGCAGACTTGTGCTCACCTGTCATTAGTTCAAGTAAGGAACAAGTATCTCAGAGCATAATTTCATTCCTTCACAAATTTGCTATAAGTCAATTAATATCTTTAAAACGACTGTAACATTTTTTAAGTTTACAAGGACATTATCAAGGAGAGTATGTGACTACATACTCCAGAACTCAACTGTGTAGCCTAAAACCTTAAGGAAACATCACTGTAGTGAGAAAAGGTTTTAAAAGTTTTAGTCAATCTCTGAAAAATCATATAGGATTGGAAACTGTTTGTCAGATTCTTAAATAAAATGTCAAACCATAATGGCTATGGAGTCAGATATTTGATCTTCCCTAGCTTAAGTTTAACAAAAATTTAGGTTTTATTAAGAAAACACCTGGAAGCTCAACAGATCTGCTAAGCCTAATCATCACTTTACACTTCTTCCAAAAAGGCTTTTTTAATCCCTAGTTTTGAGTTAGGGTGCGATTACAGTACAGCTTACAGCATTATTCATTTTGCTTATTTTGAAAGTAAAATTCTTGTGCAAAGAATCACATACAGCTTTTGTTTCACTTACCAAGGGGAGGTCCATGTGTCATTAGTATATCAATTCCCTCAGGAATAAGGTTCCACTTGTCTAGCAAAGACTGACCTCTGGGTAGGTTAAAGCCCCATCCATTAAACCACGGTGTCCTTTGGGGGAAAATAAGATGAACTGCATCAGCATAATATCAAAATCTCTTCCCTTCTCCAGTTTTTCTGAATTAAAACAATTTCTGTGCTTCAGAAATTACTTGCAGACAGCCTTTTTGAAGGGGATGCCTCAAAAACAAACTGGTTCAAATCCATACATACACTAATCTATACGCTTGAATTTAGATTAATATCCTATGCTCTTTTTGTGTTTCAAAAGTATTCAGCCCTGGGGACGTTTACTCAACTAGAAAAAGTTAAAATAACAGACTCTAAATCTAAAGCTTTTTTCCAAAGTTTGGGGATGTTCAAACATAAGAACTCCTTCCTTATGTTTGTTGCTTCCAAAACAAGCAAAAAATCCCAGAATTTTTTTGGAGGCAAGAGACGACTTCTCCCAGCACAAGGCAGCTTGTGGGTAACAGCTCAACAGGAAGGCTGTACGATGCTCCAGTGGTGATAAGCACTGTCTGTACCATGGTATTTCACTAGACTCAAACTTGCCCCTTTTAAAAAGCACTTTTAACATCAGTACATTGTCACGCAACTTGGCTTTGAAGTCCTGAGCCTCCTAGAGGCCTTGATCACACAATGTTTAGCATCACAACGACTTTTTACAGAGATCTTATAATTCAAAATTCATTTAGGACTTCTTAAAGGACACTGAGATGCTCAGCCTCCTCCACCATAGCATAGCGTTGTTCTGAGACCTTGGTTTATCCATCACCCCAAGCACGTAGTGATGAAAAGTGGACCTTCTATGAGTACTTTTTCAATGTATTACAGCCAAATTGCATCATTTTGATGCAGGTATATTATAATAAAGCTTTTCCTATCAGGTAGGTCCACAGAGCAGCTGTTCTGAAGAGATAATGTAATATTTACACCTGTCACTAACAACTTTTTATACAGCTGTTTTTTAAGAGTTTTCATCCATGTGTGTGTTTCCTAGAGCTGAAGCAACAGATTTAGACGGGGTTGTTTCATTTTCCAGGTAGGCTACTCCTGCCCTAGCCCTAATAATCATTTGGAGGCATGTTTTCTGAAACTTCTGCTGTCTTCTATGTACTGCTGTTCTGAAAATAAAAACAAAAATTGGGGGGGAAAAACCACCACAAACCAACCTTAAAAGAAAAGCATATCTGTTAAAAAGAGAGAAATCATTAAGAGTCCTCATCATTTAATTCTGTAGTCTGCCTCCTGCACCCTCTAAATTATGCATTTTCCCAGCCTCAAATATGCATTTAAGTGGAAATTTCCTGCTGAGATTAAATCTCTAATTTTTATTTTTTGTAATTAAAGTATTTTGTTTTCCAGGGACAATAATTTGACCAGTGAAGAGTATACACAGTTATCTGTATGGTCTGAATTCCTGACAATCCACAGTATGGGAAAACAGCAGGCACTGCTAATACAGGAGCAGGAAGGCCACTGGTGTCTTAGTAACAAATAATAGATATATCCCATGTAGTCCTACTGAACTAATACTTATACTACACACACATAGGAACTCATTCAACCTAGCAGACTTCCTGGATGCTGGAAGAACGCTAATAAAAGACAGGAAAATTAGATGTTAGTTAAGCATTTTATGTAAGCTAGGGGCTCCTCATGTGCATAGCAATGAAATTTCACCTCTCACTGCTGGCTTACTCTGTACCCACTGAAACACTTAAAAAAGCTCCTATGTTGTACAGTAAGGGCAGAGTAACTCACAGGAGGTTTGTAGGCAACTGAATTAAAACTGAAGCGCGTGTCTTAGCTTTAGCTAAATCACAAGTGTTTCTGCTTCTCTATGACTGACCTTTCTGAAACATGTATCTAAATTTCCTTTCTGAGTTTTTAACATATCAAGATCATTGTAACCTTCAGGGCTGCAGTTAAAAGTTAAAATATGGTTTGGCTAAACATTCAGCTGCTTAAAAAAACAAACATACAGCACATAGGTTGAACTTTTCACTGTCAATTAATGATTCTTTCCCCGCTTGCATTTCTCCTGCAGATAATACTGTAGTTATTACACCATAGTTAAACCTGAAATGTGAAACCACATCTGTGATCTCTCTGGAGCTCTTCAGAGACTACAACCACAGAAAAACCTGGATTTGTCTGCACATTTTTTATTTTATTTTCTTCTGAAGCACTGGGGGAGGAGGAGGAGGAGGAGGGGAACCTGAGCTCCCATATACTCTTCATTCACCAGCCTCTGTAATTAGCTGTGACTAACAGGCACCACATGGGAATCTGCTTGTAAGAAAACTTTCGAGAAACCTTCCCCATTATGCGGGATGTGCACAAAAAAAGACGGTCATGTACTTCCTTAATATATTAAATATTTCCATACAAAATGAATAAATCGGGAAGAACACCTGGATTACAGACTTAGGCATTTAAAACACGAATCTGCATTGCATATTCAATGAGAGCACCGCACCCTGATGATCCAAACCGAGAGTCCCTGCGTTTCTGAGGCGGTTCAGGCACCGCCAGAAAGCCAAGAGGAAAGAGGATGTGTTCAGAACACCACCAAGAAGAAAAATGGCTTTATGGCACAGCTTCAGGTTTAGATGAGATCACAAGGAAGGTCACTCGATGTTTGCACTACGCTGTGTTGCAGTGCAGACAAAATGGAGTTGATGTACTGTGAATCCCGTGAGCAGACAGATGAATAGCTGTTTACCCCCAGCAAACTTTAAATGTGTGCAGGAAAGACAAAGCCTGGACTGTAGGTAGGCAGCATCCTACCAAGAGGTGTCGGATCGGGCATATTTTACTCTTATTAGTGCCCTTTTTTGCATATGTAGGAGTTAAATGGGAGTCACTCTCAACTTCTTAATAATTTAGAGGGAGAAAAAACTGTGCATGTAGTTACGTGCCTTCTGCAACATGTTCTAGAGCTAATTATTTACTGGGAGAAACCACCTCACATCTAGGAAGAAACATCTATAATGAACTTTGGCTGCATGCACCTGTGGTAAGTTGCAACCAGGTGCAAATAATTAGTAAAGTCTACTTAGTCATTAGTAACCATATTTAAGAGCAGACGTATTTTTCTTTCCTACGAAGTTCGAAGTAAAAGATTTCAGTAAACTCCTAAAACCATTAATAGTACACTTCATTTTTAAGTAGCTGGCAAGAAAAGAAAGCAATCAGCTATTGAATAATGCCACAAGGGAGGCGCAGACGCAAAACCCACAGGGATTAGTAATGAGAGCATACAAACGATTTTGTCATTTTACGTTTGACGGACCAGAACACTTCCTCATACCCGATGCACGGCGTGACGCGGGTCCCACTTGCCCGGCACGTCAGCCAGCGTCCAGGAGAATCTAATTGAGCCCCTGCTCGCCGGAACCATGCCGCACTTCACAGCATCCTTCACGTGCCATCAAACCGTCAGGATAATTCTTGATCCCTGGCTCACCTGACAGCTCAGCCCTCCCCTGACTGCTAAGCTTCCTTATCATTTAGGGATAGCAGTTATGCTGGCACCAGATGTGACAGAGGGAATACCCTCATGAAAAGCAGACACCTGGCCCATCGTTGCTCTCTTCAGTTCTTCATTTCCACACAGGAATCCCCACAGATCCCCCTCCACCTGGCACTTTGGAAGTTACATTTTCTGCAATTAAAAGAATGGTTATGAAGTAGGCTGCATATTATCTTCACGCCTTGTGCTGCAAGAGACACAGACACCACTTGACATAATACCAAGGAGGAGGGGATCGTAAGATTTGTGACAAGACTCGCCCTCCCTTTGCAGGTGCGTTGGGAGAACCCCCCGACTACGCACAAATCCGTCTGCTTTTAAAGGCAGAGAGCTGCCTCTTCAGCAGGAGATCAGATCTCCCTTCTCCCAAGTAACTTTGCATGGGTTTACTATTTTCCTGTATCATTAAAAAAGAGCACAGCATTATTTTATGACACAAAATCTGCTCCTTGGTGTGTACACCTCAGAAACAACACAGTCACAGGGGGAAACAGGAGACACAAGGCCAGGGCCAAGTTCATCCAGGTGATACAATAATTTCAACTCTCTCTGGAACTTAAACATTTAAAGGATGGTATCTCCTACTACCTACTTTTACCTCTTCTTTGGGTCATGAATTTAATTACCTGATCCTCAGAGTTCAACAACTCAAAATGTATAGGTACAATGTGACCTTCTAGATTCGAGTTTTCCTTTTACCTCCAGCAGTAAATCCATTTATTTCAATAGTTACTTCTAAACAGGATTACAGAAAATAAGTTATCTCATGGGTTTTTAATCCCATGTATTCATTCATTTTTAAGGGTACCCAGTCTTTTAGGAAAGCTTCAATTTTACCCTTAATCCAATGAGTAAAGTGCACAGAAGGCAAAAATTTCCATCTGTTTCCTTCCACAGGACAACAGCCAAGGGGGTGGCTAAAAGGCATGGCAGCAGGAAGCACTTCTACCCAACTAATAACGATAATGAAATGGTCTTTATTTTTGTCAGCATTCGAACTGAACACGCAGACCTGGCTCACGAGGGAGAGAGACGGTGCCATTAGCAGAACAAAAACGGTGGGACAGGACACCGCTACGCACCCCGAGACTTGTTCAGTTCCAGGACCAGCCTACAAACACAGCCCCAAAGTATCTATCACAGTCCTAGAGGAAAGCTGCAGCAGTGCAGCACACCAGCAGAGAACAAACCGCAAAGGAAGGGGGGGGTGGTGGGGGAAAGGTGGCCTTTGTGCACAGAAAAGAAAAGCCTTTCAATCCTCCTCCCTCTGCCCCAATGCCGCGCACAAATGTTTGCCAGGGCAGAGCAGCACACACGTGCCCGTCTCCCTTCAGTCAATGGCCAGAGTGTGCCTACTGGGAGGACACAGAAAGGGACTACAGCGTGGGGCGAGGGGAAGGGGAAGAAGGGGAGCGTGTGTAATCGTGGAAACAAAAGGCTGAGGAGGGCAAGTGCACAATGCATTAAGAAGCACGTTGTACAAGAGCATCTATAAAGGCTCTGAAACTTGCCTTCTGTGCTACAAAAACATTTTTTGGGGGGTTAAGCTCGCTCTTACAGTGAATATTCAAATGCTTTTTCATAACGTAACAACAACCAGGAAATCTTAAATGCTAAATGATTTCCTAAATGGGCTCATTACATGTAATGCTGTGATGTCAGTAAGAGTCAGAGTCTGGTGGCTTGAGCTGTACTTCACTCCCACCAGCATTTACCTGCTGTGCCTCAGTGTCCCATTTAGGAAGCCAGGACAATAATACACAACCAAAAGGAGCATCACAGGGTCTGGTGCCTTGGGATTCTGCTTACCTCACATCTTTAAACAGCTGAAGCTCTCACAAAAGTGGGTTACCAGTATGGTGATTATGTTAGCCACGTTACTGTATGTGTCTCCTTATTACTGACCCGCACAGAAGTCAGGAAGTCTCTAAAACATAGTTCTATTTTTACGACATTACAAAAACCTGAAGCCTCAACAGCTGCTGGTAATTTCTTTTTTTTTTTTTTTTTTGGTAGGTTGTATCACTCTTTCAGCTCACTCTAAACACTTGCTGGCTGTCTAAATGACAAACATTTGATAAACACAACTCCCCCAACATCCACTGTGTTTGGAGGGAAAAGAGTCCCCATGGTGCCTGCTCTCTATGCAGCAGCCCTCCACAACGAAAAGCTCCAGCAACCTCCTCACCACCAGAAGCTAGTGTGACCTGGTACACTCCTGGCACCAAGGTGTTCTCAATTTCTACCTCGGATTGTACAAACTGGTCAATGGAGGTTTTAGCTTAGACTCCTGTCAGACAGACACCCGTGCTTGGATCTGTGAGAGATGAGAAAGAAAAAGTTAAGACCCTCAACTGCTGCCTTCAGCATGTTCCATGGGTGTACTGATCTGGATCAGATTATTGCCTAAAACAGGGACAGATAGACAAGTAAGTGAAGCTGTAGCTGTCCATATGGCTGGAAAACAGTAAGTGAAAAGAATTCTCTCCTGCATCTTGCAGTTCTTCCCTCTCTTACTCCGCACATCTCTGCCATTGCTGCCTCCAGGCTGCCCCAACTTTTATTGATGGGTAACTGAGCTCTGGTTCCCAAATTTAAAGCCTACTAACTCTGCGAGAGATACCCTTCCATGTCTGGATTCTCTGATGGCCCATACCAATCGCTGTCATCTTCTATCCTGTGTCTTGAATGGTTAGTGATGCATTTTGGAAGAGGAACACAGAACATCTGCTCAGTTCACATGTTTTGTGTTAACCACAGCACCACAGAGAGTATTTAAGACCACAACTCGTCCTCTCTCAGCAAGATGGATTGAAAAAAAAACCAGAAAACAGAAGGAAGTTGTGTAAAGAAACACATAAAAACATGCCAAGGTGTAAGAAACTTGATGCCAGAAAGCAGACAGGCAGGAGATTAAAATGCCAGCAAATATCATGGAGGATCACAAGACATGGAGGACTGCTGGACACAGAGGATGGGGAAAGAATATACACTGAAGCAGAGGAGGGGATGACACCAGGAAGCCAGTGGATACTGGAAAAGAGAGGAATGGAGTAGAGGAATTTTTAAAGTTTATGACTCAGGCAACCTTTGCTTAAGTATCTGAATTGCTCATCAAAGAGGAAATTTCCTCCAAATCTTCGGAGGTTTTCCAATCCCTAACTGTATTGCAATTATTTTATTTAGGGCTTTACTTAATGAGATCTGGGAGATATTTTAATATCCCCCCAAAAAAGAAAATAATTCAAACTTGACCCAAGGGCTAATTTCACTCTATTTTTTAAAAGAACAGCATTACAAAGGCTTACTAATAGAAGCAAATTCCAGACCTTGCATGTTTCTGTGCTGCATACAGTTGAGGATGGCTTGAAGGATAGACCTGGCCTAAGCTAGCACCAGCCTCAGCTGGGCCCATACCTTAAGTACACTGCATTTCCCCGCGTGGTGATGGGAGCAGTGTGGCAGCAGCTCAGGCCTATGAAGCACCATGCAGGACTGATTTGCAGAACTGCTCCTTGTTTCAGAGCGGGTACATTCTCCCCCTCATTCCCATAATGCATCCCTCTGCATCCACCCTTGGAAATGTCAAAGGATGCTGCAGGATTGAAAAGAGCTTGAGCTCTTCAAATTGTTATGGTAGAATTTTGTGGTCTTTGTAGAAACACAGAGAATCATGGAGTATCTATCTAGAGGAAGGAGCTCTCTGGTCCTGAAGCTCACCACAACATAAATGAAATGTCCATTTGGAAGGACAGGCCAGCAGGAAAAAAAAGGAAACAAAAGGGAAAAAGCAGCTGGCTGAAATTTTGATTCAGTTTTGCTTAACAACTGTGCATGTTGTAGAAGGATGCTTGGATGCTTAGCTTCTTCCAGTAAACAGGCTCGTAATACGCTAGTTGTATTACATCTTAATTTTCTACATCCCTCTTATTACCCAGGCAGGAAATGCAAACTGACAAAGCTTCCACCCCAGGTAGATCTGGAAGAAGGTTCTGCTAGTACCCTGTTTCTGCAATGACAACACAAATTAAAGTAGAGCAAAAGCAAAAGGGAAGCAAAGGCTGCTCCCCCAACACACACTTATGGTGCATGTTTTCCATCCACCAGGGTAGTGTGTGTGGGTGTTCAACATATAAAAAAAGCAAAATCTGTACAGGTGTAATTACATCCAGTAGCTTCTGTTGAATACTTTATATATTTATAAAAGTAGCATTTGGAAAATACTAACTGAAAGATGGCAGCCTTTGAAACAAACAAGCTACATTTCAGTGAATTGTGGAACAACTGTTGCCAGATATAACTGAATACAACAAATAAAACACTGGAAAGAAGTCATGCCTGCCTGATTGGTGAATTTGGTTCTTGCTCCTAAGAAACACCCCTTAAAAGTTTCTCTTCATGTTTTTGAATGCTACTTAAAACAGAATTTTTAGCATCGCCAAAGAGTCTTAGTAGTTCCTCCAAAAGGCTGTGCTGGTCAGAGAACAACATGATTGCTTACTCATTAAAAAATGCCGAAGCCACAAACCAGAGGAATTCCAGGTACACGCTTTTATGTAGTGTTTCAGCACCTTTACGTAACTTTACATGTGCACCCCATACTGCTCTTAATATATGTAACTTAATGACAGCAGCACAAAAGGTGAGTCTTCCCCCTGAGGATTAAATTTTTGCTGGAGACTCCCCAAGAGCCGCCGAGCCAACATACCAGTTCATTGCTGCCCAGAGCAGCCACAGCCCCCCCAAACACCCACCATCAGTCCTTGTACCAGCTCCAGGTCTTGCAGACTCTATTTGAATCCTGACTAACAAATGAAAGAGAACACTAGATGATGTCACTACTTCTATAAGCCATGGCACAAACCCCAGCCACAGACGATGGAGGAAAAAGCAATAGCTGGTCTACCTGAAAGAAGGTAACTTTTCTCACTCTGATGTTCTCTGAAGATCATCCTCTGAAAACAGAGACTTGCTGTTTCACGCTTACAGGAATACCTACTAGGTACCACACCTGCGCTTTGAGCCACCGCCGGCATGAAACCCATCACCAGTACTCAGACTCTCACAGTAGAACCATCGTTACTAAAAAGGACTCGAAATTAAGCTGAGCTATAAAGTCTGACAAACAGTGGGCTTAAGTCAGAGCTTAATTTAGGCCTTGTTTTTGCACTGCTTTAGAGCTTTCTGCATAACACACTTCCATGCTCTAGCACATAGAATCAAGAAGAAAAGATGCTGGTCTTTGTGCCCTTGTGTTCCAGATGTCTGGGCTGCCCTTGCTTTTCCTGATCTAATTTCCAGAGTTAACAAAACAGGTTTTGGTTTCTGAAAAGTAAAAAACAACCCAAAAACCCCACTAAGCACAAGCCTGCATCACAATCACAGGAACTCGAAGGCTTTCAAAAACTCTTCTGCAGTACAAGTAATAATTAATTTAGCCTCAGAAGCGTCTAGATAGATCACTGTTTATAGAGGTACTGTGTAGAACTAGGTTGATTACCCTAAGAATAAATTTAGCAAAATATATTCCTAATTGAATTGCTTGAAGTCAGTCAGATGGTAGGCCCGCCATGATTTTCACTATTAGTCTTTAACAATAAGTTAATTATTCTTATCTACTCCAATAATTTAAAATCAGACACCGAGATTGCTTATTGCCAGATGGTGCTGTTTACCTATAAATACCACCATTATTTTTATTTATGTTTTGCTCAAAATGCTGCTTAGCATTCTTCAAGAAGAAACTGAAACTTTCCAGAATGACTGCTAGGAAAACCAAACAAGGTTCACATGTATTAGTCTTCCACGTGCACATAGCCCATGATATTTAATTGTAGGAACTTGTAACATAATCGTCTAAAAATGTACAGAAAAGAATGGAAACAGTTAGTTATAATTAGGCCACAGGATGCTCTCAGCATTTCTTGTTTGTTTGAAGTCTGTGCTGCCTTCCGTTTCAGCTTATTCTTGAAGCTGGATGTCAAGTCGCCTACCCTCGCTAACCAGATGAGAACAGCCAAAATAATCAAAGAGTTTCCAGTGTCACAACACATGCTTATTTGGCATTTAGGTACAGTACAAAATATCATGGCTGGACTTTAAGCAATAATACTGGTTTATTGTTTAATTGCAAGTTTTAGGAAATACCATTTATTTAAAAGATAGGCAGATTTGCTTCATTTTTTCCCACTTATTACAGCTTTTGCTTTGTGAAGAAATTTAACATCTGGCCTACTCAAAATTTTACCTTTACTGAAAACTGTGATCCCACTTCAGAGTCTGCAGGAAGGGAAAGTTAGCAACTCCTGTCCAATCTTTATCCCAAACCATTGCTACTTAATTTGTCAAATTCTGACAACCCAGAAGCTTAAAAAAAAAAGTCATCTGGGGAAAGGGGCGATTATGGATCTCCACACGCCTATCACACCTCCTTCTCGGCTCAGGCAACCTCAGGAGACTTGTATGCAAACAAAGTTCACACGTACAAAAATCCTATACCCGATATTACATGCATACAATGTTTGCGTGTACATATATATGTATAAAAATACATTTATGTCCTGTTGCTCTGCCTGTGAGAAGGAGTCCAACAAATAACTTGAAGAAATGGCACAATGCACTCCCAAACCAGTGAAAACTCCAACTGCTGTAGCACTCAAGCATGACCCCAGTAATAGAAGCTAACATTTTCAGGTTATTACCTGGAGGAGCTGTCTTATGTATGAGCCAATTTAGCAAATCAATTAAAGTAATGCAGTTACTTGATCAACAGATGAACACAAAGAAAAAAAATGACAGGAGACACTGAGGTAAAAAAAACACATATGAGGGTCATAAAAGAAGCAGGAGCTGCTGAAAAGACTGCAGAGAGCATTCGGCATCACAGAGGTAAAAGGAGCATTATTTTAATTGAAAAGGATCTGTTTAAGCATGGGTCACTTGCTTTTGTTGGCTTCAAGATCATTAAACAAGGAGCTCAGATTACATGCAGGTCAGTTTACACAACATTTAATTTTAGGCTCATCCACCTTCATGTCATCCCTTCAAAGAGGTTTCTGGTAGATGCAGATTACCACAGACTGAATGAGAGATCATTTGACTCTTCTGGTAAAAAAAAAAAACAAAATACACCCAAACTAACATGAAAACTTTAGTTAGAAACCAACATGGTAAAATTTTTACCTCAGTAGTTGATGTACTTGATCAACTAAATGCTAAATGCTATTCATGCTCTGTCCAGTTCTCACCTGGATGATGAGAGGATTTTGACCCCCGCATCTCTCCAGAGCAACATCCAACACCTAATCCCCCTCAACAGAGTGCTAATGGAATGTAATTAAGTGCAAGCAAGAAACAGCAAAAAAGAGGTAGGGAAGATGTCTTTCTCATTGACTGCCAGTCAAAACTCCAGTTTTTATGAAAAGCCCGAGTTGCCTCCTACTTGGATTGCGATGTAGTGCAAAAACCCCCGCGCAGCCGGCGGACCAACCGTCCCGTCGGGCGCGCTGTCAGGGCAACGCGCTGGCACGAGCAGGCACTTCTGGTGCTACGAATGCCGTGCTAGAGGTTCACAATTACGTATTCATCCCTTGGCATCATATACACTCACATTTTTAAAAAATACACTTTTGAAGAAAAGTTGTGAGCTCATATTCCAAATTCTCACCCGAAGTAAATTTTTTACTGATGAGTTACAAGCCTATGAACTAGCGGTTTGTAATAGAAAGGCAGACTGACATTTAAATAGAGTCGCACTAGAATAATGGCTTTACATTAGTATTTTATGGGAGGCTGAATAACCACAGAGTTAACATACTGTATTTTCTGGCAATAAAAAAATCTGTTGAAAACAAAAGGTCATTTTATTTGATAATGTAAACGAATTAGATTTGTATTGTATGGTCAAGAGAGTAAAGGAAAGATTAATTCTTCGAGGAGAAGTCAATATATCAGAATGGCATGGATCGGTTTGGTTTTAATTCTTTAACCACGTTGTAAAGCCTGTGGTTCATAACCCACAGCTGTATATTGCTGTACACTGGAGGTTTTAACACAGGCCCCGGACTTCAGTCTGATCTGATAAAAATCTGAAACTTGCAGTAGGCCATTATGTGGGCAAACGATTCATTTTATATTCACCTCCTTGTCGTGTCAGTGCAGAGGTCATCTAAAGAGGGGGCCTAATTAATCAAACTGTCAGAGCCAATGAGGAGGAGCATGTTAATAGGACTTTTATTTCACCCAGGAAAGCAGTGGTCTGACAGGAACCAGAAAATATGGCCTTGATGTTGCTGTTTATTAGCAATGCCGAGATCAGTGGTAATAGGTGCCAAGCAGCCTATGTTTGATAAAGCGCCGAATGTCAAGAACCTGCACCAACTAGAAATTAGACTGACGAGAGGCAAGAATCGCAGCGTGTTGATAGATAGCTACCGGAGAGCAGGCATGGTTTGGATGGGATCACAAACCCAGCACCTGCACAGGACACGTTCTTGTTTCTTCAAAAGTAAAGCAAAAAAACCCCAAACCACCACCCCCACCCCCCAAATACCAAAACCCACCAGCTATTTTCCTGCACTTAAAGGTCAGGCTTTGCCATATTTAATTCCTGTATGGCACATACAGGCAAATAGCAGAGAAAAGCCCTACGTTTGGTACAACAGTGGTGAACTTAAAGGATTGCCTTGATGGGATCCCATGGTGGTGTAAGGCCAGCACACCGGTGCGGCCCTACGTCTCTGTTACTCCTCGAGAGAGCTGGCAGGACTGTAAATGATGTAAGACTAGTTTAACAGCCGGCACAAACTGATCCAGATCAACGCAGAGGCTGATGCCAGATGAAGGAAGCATGGCACAGGTTGCAGTCAGGTCTGGGCACCTCTTGCCTCTGTTAGAGCGGGCACTCAATGAGTTAAAGCCTGGCCCCACGAAACACAGTGAGAATGCTAAAATAAATGCAGTGAAGGTTTCATTTCTTACCCAAAGCCTTTCCACAAAACTGATGTTCTTAACACAAAGTGCATGCCCATAGTAAAGAAGAAAACAAGCATATCTAAAAGGGAGTGAGTGGGAGATACAAGAGATGCTCACAGTTTTTGAAGGGCATTGGACTCATTTTAGCAGCAGCCACGGCATTTGCTGTGTGGGTGATATATGTAAAATTTTAAATTAATTATTTTAGTAATGCACCCCTACATGATTTCTCAGTCTGCAATGTATTTTATACTTCAGGCCATGGTAGGCTTTATAATTAACTACTTTCTGAAGCCATTTTAATTAATTTTTTTCCCCAACACCATTATTTCCAAATGAATAGAGAGCTAACATTAAATAGCCTTCTAAATAGAGAACTGCAGGAATCTACTCTTGTAGGATAAAGCACTCAGAATGACATCCCTAGCAATACCCCTGGAAAAATTTAAGCAAAGAATGTAGCAGCTGAAAGGAAACGCGCTGCCAAAGGGGAACCTCGGACACTGACGGGGCACACAAGTCCCTGGCTAAGTTGAAATCTTTCTCGGTGGAAGAGAAAAGCTGTTGTGGTTATGGCTGCTGCCAAGGATCCAAATATCCTCATCCTGAATGATCTTTTTTTTTTTTTTCTTCCCTGAGAACACTCCATTGTCTGGATCTTCCTCTTAAAGACAGCAATACTAAAATTGGAATCAAATGATGCAGAACCGAGTTCTGTGCCTCTCACTTGGGTGAGTCAGCCTCCCAGGCAGCCACACTCCATCCTGGGGCTCGCAGCAGGCTGCCGGAGAGGCAGGAGCCCAGGGTTGCCCTGCCTTCTGCACTGTGGACAGCTGTCCCTCACGAGCAGGATAGCACAATTCAATCTACAAAGACTAGAAAGACATGCTTGCAGTAAGATATTTTTCTTGGGCAGCAAAACAACTTGGAAAACCTCCTGCCTCTCTCCCGAGCCTTCCCTGCTGCTCCATGCCACAGGCACCGCTCCCTTCTGGTGGTACTGGTGAGACTGAGATGGGGTCACTGACACCGAGATGGGGTCACTGACACCACCCATGTTTAAAAACAAATTGGAAGATCTTTTTCAGTTCTTTGGTTTTACAGCGTTCAAATCTTCAACAGCACAAATACGGGACTGGAAAACGATACCACTGGGCTCAGGACTGGTTATTCAGGGCAGGAACTGCTTCTCTGATGGCAAAACTCACTTAAAGCTTTACCATCGAACCACAGCTTTAACAAAAACAATCGTAAAAGAAACATATGAAGAATAATTAAGACAATCCTCCCTTCTAATCTTCTGCTGTTGACAATGTCCTTTTGAATGGTTAAAATTCTATTTATTGCCCCTTATAGTTTCATACTTCCGAATTGAAACAATATAAGGCACACCCCCTATACTTCACAGAAAATATGTCAGATTGAAAATAAATGCAGAAAGCTAAAATGTGGTCCAAATGACTACCTTCTGGAGCTTTAAATGGCTGTTTTCACAGCTACAAGAAAAATAAATGTTGGTGGGTAAAATCTTAATAATGGTTACGAGCCTCATTTTTACATTTCTTAGTGGCAGCAGTGTTAAAAACATGTATTAAAGTCAGTTCAGCATATGAAGCAGCACAAAAATTTGGAACTGCATTAAGTGAGTCTCTTTTTCAAAAGTCTTGAAGAGGGTTTCTATGCCATGGACAATGTATTACTTAGCCATTAACAGAGTATTTTATTAGTGTTAGGACTTTATTACCTAGATTGTACTACTAGTTTACGGGAGGGGCTTGGATTTTTTATAATGTCACACCTTCATTTACTATCATTGTGTAATCAGAGTATGACCAAGCAACTATTTCTTCAAAGGCTTTGTAAAAGTGTATTCTTTAAACTGCTTGCTTAACTTCACGGAGATACTGCTCTTATTCTGAAACAAAAGAAAATCTGCACGTTAATCCCAATGACATTGCTATAGGAACCTTATTTACAGTATGATAAAAAAAAAAAAATGGTCCTTTCTTACAGCCTCATTAAATCTAAGCCTCATTTAACTACTAGGACATTTTTACAATGGGTTTACTGACATACTATGATAAACGTCTGTATAACATCCTTCAACAATAGCCCCGACTATAGCCATAACCACAATGTGTATAAACACTGCATCAGTTTTAACAATGCACTGTCCTGAATAGTAGGAAGTGAACTAACACTAAACACATTTTTACTAACCCCCACATCTCCAAACCTGCGGTTGGCTTTAGTTTTTTTTCACTGGTTTCTGTTTTGTTTTGGGGGGCTGCTTTGTTTTGTCTTCTCAGCAGAAAAAGAAAGTGTCCCCTTAAAATGATGAGAATTAAGATGCTAAACTTTTTAAATATTACAGGATCCCTTTGAAATTTTGACCTAGGCAGAAAGGTTTCCTGAAATTTGATTCTTTAGCGATAAAAGGGTTGGCAGCAGGATGAAAGCAGCCCTACCCTTTTTTCCATGTCAGAGAAATGAATGGAATAGCTTATGAATACATGTAACTCACCCATTCAGGAGCCACGCTGGTGCCTATTTGTCCTGGAATATCAGTGTTAGGTTACTGTGCAAAGCAAAATAACTGTTAGCCAGCATGAACTCAATCCACAAGAACAATGAGGGCCAGAAGAAAGTTTTTAGAGACTTCACAAACTTTTCAAGGTAACGCAAGGAATTAAAAGACATTTCTGTGGGAATCATGCTTTCAAAACACGTTTATAAACAGTTAGCCATCGTAACTTACTCTTGCAAGGAACAAAGATCAGGAGTACCAGAATTGTACGACAAACTAAAACTGAACAGGCTCAACTGCTTTCCTGCTCATGGCTGGCCTCTGATTTAATTTCACATCAAATGATATCGCAAAGCTGGACATGGTAAACCTACAGTATTTTCACTGGAGACTAGGGTCTGACATTCTGTCTAAATGAAATTTCCCAGTTGTCCCAAACACTTTTTATCTTATTTCCATGCTAGCAGTTTGAAATGTCACTATGTATTGCCACGATGACAGATGAGCAAAGGCACAAGAAAGCAACGGAGCTAGTTTCTCCAACGAACCATGCCTGGCAAATGTGAAAATTTACTTTTCCCCCTAGCTCCTAGTCCACTCCCAGGTATTAATAATGGTAACAGGGGTAAGCTCCACAATGTGACTTCACACAGGCTGAAATATAGAGCACAGGTTAAGAAAAGTTTGTATACATCTATGTACGTATGTATATGCATACATACATTATTAGAAAACACCAAGGGCCAAATCTTGCAAGTATTTTTTACTTTACTACCACAGGTTCTCCCGCTAACGTTAGAGAGCGACTGACAGCAATAAAACCCCTGCAATACAGAAGATTGAGCCATGTGGCTATAATACATATTTTATGTGGATTAATAGAATGAGGCTTGAACAGTATTGATAAAAAGATAAAGAAAACATCCTTCAGAAAACTTTTGCTTAAGAGACGATGCCTCCTGCTCACTGGGATTTCAAAAAATCTGCAAAGATTTCCTTTCAGTGACAGTGGGGAGAAGACCCATGTGATAATAAATGGCAACATTTATCATTACCTTATGTGAGTATTTCTATTAACTACAATGAACTCTTCTAAAGACTACTTCAAGATCAAACTCTGAACTTGGGTATCTCTCTTCCAAAGCTCTTTTTCTTGCTGTAAGGAAATAGTACCTTCTGCCTTTAAAAGGCAACTTATTCATTTAGGCTTGCTCATGTCATAGAGCTGGTAACCACTAGAAGAAAAATAGATGGGTCTATATATGTATTATATACCAATTAACACCTAAATATTGCTTACTCTCTCTCTTCCACTTGAGTAACTGCTCACTCTGAATAACACTCCTGTTTACCTCAGCTCGATGAGACAGGAAGACTTGCAATGACTCTTTCTGAGCAATGCTAAAAAAGGAGCAGCGAGCATTTGTATGCAGCAACCTCCACCTGGAAACATCCAGCACCCGTATCAATGTGTGCGAAGTGCTAGTCTCATTGAAGTCAATTTTCAAAATTTCACCCATGATTTATTTTTCAATAAGTCATCTCTCACTGTTCTGCTCTTTGATATTGCTTTGCTTCTGAGAGCGCAGAAGATATGAAAAGGTGCATTTCTATTAGCAACATCCACTTTAAAACTTCACATTCTACCCTCTTTATAAGGCCCCGCTGCCATCCATTCTCTGATACAAGCTGTTATTCAGCCTTCACCTGCCTTTATCCTCACAAGAAATCATTTTGACTATCACAATACCTTCTGAGTAAAAAAAAAAAAAAAAAACCACCAAAAACCCAGAGGTCATCATGGTCTCTCTTATAAGCATTAGGAAACGAACTTTTGATTAGTAGTAGAGGTAGTGCAAAAATAGGGTTCTGCACCACATTTTGGCTAGATTCCCCTAAAGATGTAAATCTATGTGTACAACAGGGGCCCCAAATGATCAGCATCTTCCATGACTGAGATGTTAAGAGTGAGTCATACCGTATTTTGGGGATGTATTTTCACAGCTTAATAGCGGGATGCATCTGAAACCTTCCTCTTCCAGGGATGCAGAAGATTACCTGCCCCCAGGAGACCCATAGCCCAAGCCATCTCCTTCATTTACCATTCCTTTGCTACAGCTGGGAGAAAGAAGGGGGAAGGGAAGCAGAAGGCTGGGTTTGTTGACTTCAGTTTATTCAATACCCGAGTGGTTAAAAAATTTCCTCAGAAAGTTAGGAGACATGTATTAAATAAACAACAAACTAGAGGAATAGCCTCAACATTCCCTACAGGCAAGGCCAGTAAGTCTATGCATGCATGCACACAATATATTCTGTATTTTTTTTCATATATATAAACAAGATATGCTCTATTATATGCTATGCCACTACAATAAAGTAAAAAATGCATAGAAAATGAGCATGATTTGGCATGTTAAAGTAGTGTGACATACTTGCATATCAAACCATACAAGTCCTTATGAAGCTTTGCTCATCAAGTGTTAGAGCAGTTCAACTTCTGCCTGTAAATACCGGTTTTTAAAAGGCAAAGCAGTATTTAACTTTCTGTTTCAACGTCTAATTGCTTAACTGCAACTTGCATTCAGGCAGATGAATTAGCAAAGCATTTAAAATACAAGGTATTGCTGGCTGTCATCAGGAATAAGTTTTCCACAATGCTTAATGTTTTTCGGTGTCTAAATCACTGTCACGATATCCTTACTGAAGTAAGTCTATCCCTGCTGTAGCTTTATTTCTTAGAATGCATCAGGAACAAATATGACTTGTTATTATCAGGTACAGTGAATGCAAGTCTATTAATACTAAGAGTCCTTGTCAGCTAAATTTAGCCATTCAAAAGTCAAATGTTTGGTACAAGCTAATTTGCTGGGCTCCTTTATAGCAATGGGGAGAGAGACAAGCCCTTGCAAAAGTTAATTCAACTTGTCCACAGGATGATGTTTAAAGTAGCTGGGATAGATGGCAGGTGCTGCCTTCTATCCCCTTTAACTAAAAAGGGAGCTGAGGAACTCTTGCTTAGCTTCAACTCTCAGCTTTTAAATAAAAAAAAATAATAAATCAAACCTCCAACCCCCAAAAACAACAACAAAAAATTTACTATACCTTAAGGAACATCATACATTATATAAAATAAAGCTGCTGAAAAATGTGGTGAGAAAGGTGTTTGTTCACATGAGCATGCATGTATATATACAGCATATAAAATCTGACACCTAAAAAATATATATATACCAACTTCTGGCAATATTGAAAACCCTTCAGCATGTTTCTCCTTTGAAAGTGTGTAATGCTTGTAAGAAGGCAACTGCGATACTGCTTTTAAGCTATTTTAGTAAGGGCCTTTGACAAGCTTCACATAAAATATTCAGCATTGATGCTTTCAAGTCTACACAATTTACCTTAAAAAGCCCTCCATCTTCAGCTCACATTATAAATAGGGTTATTATAAAGGTGGCGTGTGGATTAGATGCCTCCTCTTATCGTTCCCCATCTGCCTTTCTAAAGTGCAATACTATTGGACTGCATCACAAACAAAAGCAAAAACTGAAAACAGTTTCTTTTTAGAATTAATTTTTTTTCTTTTTTAGTGAAAGTTTCAACAGTTTTTAAGAAATTTGGAACAATTTCACATACGGTTTCAAATAATTATGTTTACATCTCTAACAAGTACAGTATAGCTGAAAAGCAGTTGGAATTACAAGGGTCCTCTATCTATCTAGTCGTCTAGCATGAATCTATATTGACCATGCCTTTCATTAGGAAGGCTTTTGTCTTCTGATTAACTTTTGAAATTAAATCCTGGCTTTACAGAACTGGAGGAGCCAATGCTACTGATTTCAGCAGGCGCTGGCTTTCATCCCTAATCTTTTATTTTTATAATGAACCGATACCTGCTCAATGAAAGACAGTTCTTAAAATAGGACACTGAAATATTGGAAAATATCTATAATGTGGAAAACACAGCACCTACATAACTTTTCAGACTACAGCTGCAGTGAAGGACTCTTTGCAAGCATAAAGCAAAAGCCATTTTCAAATTCTTACAGGCCTGGAGACTTCAGTATATTTTTCTAAGCTCTTTAGATGACAAAGGTGGAATCAAGGTGGAGATAGGGTTGTATTTCATAATGTACATCTGCAGTCCTTAATCAGGCAGAATTCCAAGTACAGTATTTAAATTTTTCTCATCTGTTGTCTAAGAACTTCAGGATCAAGCACATAATTTAAAACCCATTGAGGTAAGTGGCAAAAATCCTATTGGCTTCGATAAGCTTTGGACCAGACTCAGAGGACCACAGGCAGAAAGTTATCTAGGGCCTACAAATGCATCCAGCGAGTTTGCCATGGAGCCGATGCAGCCCTTCTGGAGATGCTGAAGGCACTCAAAAAGCTGAGTGCTTTCCACGTGGATTTTGAAAACAAACAGACTCTCAGTTGAACTATGCCAATTTTGCTAGTTCGGTATCAAAACTTCTGGTTATCTTAGTTTTCCTCTCAACTTTCCTACATTCCTATCCCAAACTGTACTAATCAGACATTTTCTTTATTCTTTGTTTCTCTGGAAATCTGGTGCTTCTTTTTTGCTCCACCCTTCCCCCCCTCTGTTTGGTACACCTGGGAATTTTATCCTTGGTAATAGAACTTCACGATAAAATACAGACTAATAACACTTTTAACTTCTACTCGTGTTATGCAAAGATATTTTAACTTCTGTTGAACTCAAGCTATAGGAAATGGTGATTTCAAACTGAACTTGATACATTATATGGTCATTGAGATATTTCCTATAAATATTTTAGATGGTAATTCTATTCTTCCCAAAGAGAAAATGACTTAATTATCAGGATCTTTTGCTCACACTATTCATGGAAACAGCTATACTTTTTTAGCATATTTAAAGATATTAAATTATGAAAACCAGTTCACATAGGGTAACTATCAGAGATAATTATTTGATAGTTATTATGATGACTACAGTAGGTTTATTTATAATAAGTGCCATGCTTTATAACATGGCACCAAAATCAGATACTACTTCACAGCCAAAAAAGCCTCCTTTGGCACTAGAGGACTGAAAATCACTGCAACCTGTCAGCCCAGTCCTGTTAAAACCCAGACACTTCTCTTTGCTGCATCAATATTGCACGGCCACTGCAATCAACTTCCTTGTCCAAAGCCACCCAGGTCAGTCTGCTCTCTTACAAGACCTATGTATGCACACAGGTAAATACAATTTGCCATTTTCTATGTTTTATAATCTACCATTTAACCTTTAAACATATGTTTACCAAAGCGTCTACAAGCACAATGTCTTATTTTTAGCTGGAGAATATCAGGCATACAATGCAAGGTTTATAAAGTAACTTCTGCTTGACTGCAAAATATATCAAAACAGAGTCCCTGTCTGTCTTGGGGAGAAACAAGGGTCCTGTGTCTTCTCTTCCTACATTTGACAGTCATTTACAGGGACCGAAACTTCGTTTCCCACTGAAATGAGCAGTTTGCCCGCTGCTTTAAACTATATCAAAATTTAATTCTAGGTGACTATTGGCATTTACTGCAGGGTTATTGTAAAACATATTTCATTAATGATAATGATACTAAAACATTAGAAATCCATGAAACTGGAATGAGAAGGACCAGACCACCGGACCACCAGGCTCACTGAAGTCAATGGAAAGATGAAGCGAGCTCTGGATCACACCTTGCCTAAAGCATCATCATCTTCAGAGCTAGCAAAATTTTACACAAAGGATTAGAGGCATGCTACTCATTATGTATATAAAATCCCCATAGAATAAACCGTGACAGAGCGTATATGAATGGCAGAAAGACGGCGAGTAAGCAGGAAGAGAAGTAAGGCCACATTTCCACAAACACGCACAATTACTGACACGCATTCAGGGAACCGCTTACAGCAAATGAAATTTTTCACACCGAAATTTGGAGGACGGGCTCCTCTCCTTACTTTCAGCAGCCTCATCGCATATTTGAGAAATTAAGCATAGAAGCCTCAGTCTGTAAACTTCTTCGCGCTAAGTTTTAACAGCAGCTTTTCAATCCTGAACAGTTACAAGTACAGCGCAGCAGCAGCGTGAGATGGATCGTCCGGTCAGAGCCTGGGGAGCTCCCTGTGCCGCTCGGCTGCCTTCAGGGCGGCTGTTTTAAAAAATCACCACGCTAATGAAAAAATCTAGTTTCTGGAACAGAATATCAAGAATGAGCGGTTTCTATACCTTCACCAAGTTTGCCCTTTCTTGTCAGCTTTTGCTGGAGTTAAACGAATTCACCTGAAATACTACCATCAGAGCAGGGTGAGAGGGAAGTGCAATATAATTAGAGTCAGAAGTATTAGATGAAAGCTGTGATATGAAAGTCACCACTCCCTCTGCCCCCACTATTTATTCCAACTAGAAGGACGTCTTTTGCTCACATCAATATTTACCTCCCTATTTAAAGAGGGGGAAAAAAAGTTAGACCAACTTTCAAATTAACTTACATACTATGCCCCCAGAAATGATTAATACTCCTTGAAAGGATAGTTAAGAACAGCAATGAAAGAAAAACCTAGATTACTGTAACTAAGCAGAATTTCTTCTTGAACTAAAGATTATTCTCAATCAGTAACATTTAATGGATCATGTTGTAAGGCCAGCTGCTACAAAATTATGATAATTTAAGATTTTTAATACACAATTCAGCATGACACTTCTGTATGAAAGACCAGTGCTTTGGACAGGTAGGCTGAAAAACAGAAGGAACTTCCATTACAGAAACAAAATGGCAAACAAGAAGATCTGGAGAGATCCCCGTGCAAGCCTTCCCTGCAGTGCTTGCTTGCTATCAGCCCTGACGCATGAATCCATCAGCAAAAGCACCACCCATCCCCATGTGCTTCTCCAGACTTTGTGTTCATCTCAATTCGCGTTATATGCATTCCAGAAAGCATCACACAACTCAAGAGGTAGGGAAATACTGAAATTTGGCTTACTACATACACAGTTTTAGTGTGCAATGAGTGGGATGGCTTATTTGTTGCTAATTTTCACTATTCATGATGGAAGGATGCTGATGCCTTCACTCTTTTATCGCTTGCAAAGGACATTCAATCTCCAAAAATATTTTTGACTTTACTGATCAGATGCTTTCTTGCACAATTTATTTTAAATAAGTTTCCATGGGAAAGGATATTTTGAAATACACAATTAGAATAATTAACTGAAATTAAAATAAAAACATGGTGAAATGCCATTCAAAATCTTCAGCACATGGTTAGCATAAACTTCTCATATTGTGTAACTCAACATAAAACCAAGTGTCATAAGCAGCTGCAACCCCTAGCACAATGGAGGGGGGGAAATACTCTACTAAGTAGACAAGTAGCTTGACATGTGTGGCTTCTTTGTTCTCTTCAGCAAGTTTATCACAGACTTGCAGCAGAAATTATTAAGATTCACAACAACAAATGGTGGTGGGGAGACAAACTTACATTTCTGATTTCATTAACATGGATTTTTATTTTGAGTTTTTACATAATGAATTCTAGTTTAGATTAAGTACATTATTACTCGTTTGGACAGCTAATTATTTTTAACATTTACCCTCAATAATCTGTAACTACCCACATGAAGTCTACACTTACAACAATATGTTAAAATCATTAATATACTAAAAAGTAAGTAATGTTTAATTGCTCCTAAAGTTAAGTCAAGCCACTGAACTGGCAGAAGTCCCCAAATAAGCTCTGAGAATCAGTTTGCTAAAAAAAGATTTTTTACAGGATTAGTCTCTGCTTTTGGAGGTAATGTATGTTTTATTTTAGATCATACAAGCAGTTCATATTAATGTTTAATTAAAATGAAGAAAAAAAATAGACTCGGAATCAGAAAAGCAAAGGTGCCACCTGCAATTTATGACTAAATACTATGTATGAAAGACTAGGTCCATTATCTCTGCAATCTTGAAAGACTAGCTTGACCAGGAACAATAGGTCAGTTGAAAAACTGAGACAAAGGTAATACTTGGTCTTGAAAGATAAAATTTGCTATAATGAACTTACTTTTTCTTTATGTATTTAGAAGTTCCAAGGTAGTTTTATTCTGGTAAGCGAACAAATTTTAAACCATTCATTGTGTTCAATCATAAATTAATTCTAATTTGCATCTAAAGATAGCTTGAATTAATGACAAAAAAGGAGTTTAAAAAGCATAATTCATCTCTTTATAACGAGAAAAATTTGAAATGTATAGACAAAAAATACAAAGTGTAAAAACGTAAAATAAAAATGTAATGACTCTAACGTATAGTGAGCTATGCTATTATTTAAACAAGACTAAGTAGCATACTGTCTCAAGTTAACAAGAATGAAATGTTGCCAATCAGCGACAATCAGCTTTCTTCAAATAAATAATCACTGCTAGATTTTTAACAAGAACAAAAGCAAAACCCAGAGTAAAGCTAATTATGAAAACCACTTAGACTTAAACCGTCCCACTATGAAAAAAAAAATTAAAGACTTTCTTTTACAAACAGGTAGCTTGGCAAACAGGAACATTTATTTTCCCTCTGCTCCCGAGGCCTTTCCACAAGTAACCCTGTCTACCTAATCTTTCTGCAGCTCCTTTACGGTGCCATCCAGCGCGCTACTTCCCACAGCATGCCCTCGCTCTGCACCTTGCCCCTGTTTATCTACCTTATCAGCTCAGGAAGAAATTTCGGCAAAACTCTTCCTCTGGTCACCGATATCTCTGGGAACCGAACCCATTAAGATATTTCTGACCCCTACTCATGCTATTTTAACTGTCTGTTGTACAGGAAGGAACTGATAAAAATAGGATTACAATGCCCTCACAGATGAACTAGCAGGAGGCTTGATTGTGATTGATGCCTGAATAAATATACAATAACAGGCCCTACATTTCAACACCGCTTTTGATAGAAGGTAAGAAGAAGTATCGGTTTTCACCGCCTGGACTGCAGGACTCTTTTCTCAAATACCTGGGAAGTGCCTCTAATTGAAGATTGAATCTTCTACTTTTAGTCCTATTTCAAATAAAGAGCAGGAGGTGGTTATTAGTAGGTAGGAATGAATATTAGTATTATTTTGTGTGGTACAAAGGTGGATTTCTTCCCACAGGTGCTTACGTGTGGCCCACCCCCAAGTTCAAACAAAGGTCTAAATTCCTTTGAAGTCTAAGTATCTTACCCACAAATATTCAGTGCCAAGGTGCGTCTACTGGAAAAATAAGCAACATCCTAAAAGCTCCGTGGAAAACAAGTGGGCAGGACTTGGAGTTTGGAGTGGGGAGAGGCGGGCTGGATTGCCCAGGTCTTTGACAACTCACCACTTCCTTGGGAGAAGTCCTCAACAGGCATTCGGGCGCAGCCTTGGTCTGGGGAACAGTTTCTATACTAGCGGCACACTAGCCAGCCCATCGTGGGTTTGGATAGCAGCAAGAGAGCACAGTTACTTCCAGCAAACAATTTCAGATGGTTTTCCCTGACTCCACTGTACTGTGGTACAGACTGAAGCCTGTCTGCATTCTTTTAGTCTTTCTTAATAAAATAATCATTAATGAGTGATGCATTTACTATCCCAAAAAGAAATTACAGGAAGTAAGCTCAGCACAGTTTTTATTAACCTTCCTCTTTTTGGAGGAGAGGGCTTCAAGTGTCCTGAAATCACACGTTATCAGCTCCCACTTCAAGTAACGCAGCTATCTATTCCACTTCAACAGTATCTCAAATACGCCCCTTCTTATCCTGCAAAAAATAGACACCTACTTAGCTTTCCAGTGCCACGATCCAGCCAAGTACTTCAGCAAGTACACAAACTTCAAGCAGGCAAACAGTCCCGCTGGCTCCTTTGAAATCATTCATGAAATAAGTCTGCATCTGCTCAGTACCTTGCTATATCATCTTGCTAAAAATAAGTTAACAGTAATTCTTGGCACTTTCACAGTGCTTCACGTTCTGAAACTACTGTCCAAACGGCAAGCAGTGAGGAAAACAGATAAATATTACGAGCCTTATTTTATAGATGAAGAAATCAAGGCAGAAGAAAGCAGTTACTCGCTGCTCCTCGTACAGTTAGACAGTGTCAGAGCTGGGACTCCCCTGCCCTGTCCCCTCGCCCCTACGCTCCATCCTTCGGGCATCGCGCAGCTCTAACTGAAGCACAGCCAGCACAGGCACCGGCTGCCTGCGCTCTGCAGCTCTGCAAACAAACTTTAACAGGGAAGTTCCACTGGTTACTGTATCTGCAGCAATTAATATAGATCAAATACTGTAATTAAAAATAGTCCTATCATTAAACCGTGGTACATACCAGCACAGTATAATTCAAGAAGCAGTAGAAGGACCAGATCTCCTTGAGGTTACATGTTCTTCTACTCGTGTAGTAACTGTGCTAACTATTAATTCTGAAGGCATTTCTGACATGTATGTGATCAGCTCTCACAAACGATGGATGCCTTTCTAGAGCGCTCTCTCTACTCTACACCAAGAACTCACAACCCAAGAGTTTGCCTCCCGAAGAAACCAATGCGTTTATTGCATCTACTTACCCACTTACCTTTCTGAAATATGTTTGAATTATAATTATTTCGCAGCAGTCACCTATGTGAAATCGCCTTTCACGTACATGCATGGGCACAAATCACGTGGCTTTCTGATGGGAGGGTTCAGAAACTTCTTAATGGCTTTCTCCTCAAGGGTTCAACATACTATGAACATACACCAGCTGAGTTTAAAAATGTATCGCAGCCACTTTCCATTCCCTGCTTTGTACAGAAAGCACTTTAATTCATATGGGACATCCTCACACATACAGAAGTACGAAGATACACAGAAGTGCTAATCGTACCGAGATACTTATTCTGTTCTGAAGTCATCGTTCAACAAGACAATACGTGCTGTTTTAGCGTACCCAGCAGTAGATCAAAACCCCAAAAGAAAGCACTGCAGCAATAAGATGCAAAGCATTTGCCCAGTATAAACGTGGCCAGTTCAAAATCTGGAGCAGAGCTGAAGGAGTAACTGCGTCCCTCCCGCAGTCAGCACGCGCTCCCTGTTTTAGGCTCTGGGGAACGGATCAGAAACCCAGCTGACTGGGAGAAGTCTGTATTGACGGGTAATATGGCAGAGCTCAGACCAGTATTACTGACTGTGGAACCGAGACTAAGTTGCCTCCCAGCCTCCCCTCCCTTCCCCAATTTCAATGGGACTTAAATGCTTGCAGGGTGACATCAAAATTGCTGTGTTTCAAGTCACGTAATACAGCGTCTCACTGCTTAGTGTCACTGGAGACGTTGCCCTCTTCAGCAGGGGGAAGGAAGAAGTCCCGTCCCGGAGCGGCCAGTGATGCACGAGCACCAGGCACGCCACGAGCCGGTTCTTCCCTCAGGCTGCGGTACTCCCCAGCCCCAACCAACCGAAAGGTATCAACAAGTGCTCGGGTTTTATGTTGCTATACTTCTGGATTTGCACAGTAGTAAATCAGGGCTGTGACCCATATTTTGGTACCTTTTCTTCTCCTGGTTACGATGATTCAGTTGCAATTTGGGCAGCACACCATTCCAACCAAGCTGTGACAAATAAACTCTCCATGCCACACTTTATAATGTAAAAATTGATTTTTGCACTGAGCTTGTAAAATCAAGCCAAACATACATAAAAGAAACTGAAATTTTTCCAAGATTGTTTTTATTCAACTGCTGACAACACAACTTGTTATTCAAGTTCATATAGATGCACACCATGTAAATGGAAAAAGTCACGAAGCAGAAGATTTTTCCTATTGAATTTAAAATACCTTTGAGTTTGAATGAAATATAAATTCAGTGGGCTACTAACCAAATGATACATACCCCCAAGCTGCACAGCAAGAAAGCACTTAAACCCATGTTGGACTTAAGCAAACACATAAATCAACAGACAATTCAAACTGAAATATTAACAGAAGAATTCTATCTAGAGTACTTTTGTTTTTAAAATCGGATCCTGGAGAAGCAGCGAGAAATGTGGTGCTGATCTATATACCATGAATTAAGGAGTGATACTGAGAGTTATCTCCTAGTAAGTGTAAATTCAGCACAGAATAAAATTACTGTGTAATTGGGGTGGGGGGTGGAGGAGGTGTAATTGCTCTAAGAAAGGAGAATTACAGCTACTCAGCTGCTAAGATTTCAAAGTGCTCTAAATCCAGAGCTCCATTTCATCACATTTAATTTTTGTAAATATATTAAATTCAGTCAAGTCAGTAGATTAAAATAATATAGTAGATTGTATCATCCCAGACTTTGGCAAAATGTGATACGCTCCCTTTTCAAAAACCTAAACCTGGCTTGCCTGTGAGGACTATCACACGGATGAATAGTGGCTAAAGGGCTATAAACAAATAGATTGCAGCAGCACAAGGGAGGTGCTAGTGGATTGCCACAGGGACTGGTATTAGGATCAGTTTTATTTAACATCTTTATTAACGATCTGGAAGAAAGGGTAAACAGTACGTTAATTAAATTCACAGATTTCAATATAGTGAGAGGTGTTATAAACATGACAGTGGGGAAAGAAATTATGCAAAAGCAGGTTAGAAACACTAAGAGAAGTAAAACGGGATTCCTTCTGAAAAAAATGCAGGCTTGTACATCTGAGAACAATTTAAAAAATGTATATAATCATTGAAAGGAAGAAACCCAATAGCCGTTAAGCTAAAACAAAAGACCTAAGGGCAGCAGCTGACAGCAAATTATGTATGAGCTTGCAACATGCATGGGAATAATAATAAAAAGATCTGGGCTCCACACATGGATGTATCACAAGACATCAAAAAGACACTGATGCAAGTCTAGACTTTCTGCAGAAGCAATGAAACATACAGTCACCATGCTACCTCGGTATTGCAAGTAGGCAACTATCTCCACTCAACACACAGTACATCAGTGACAACCACGCGGAATACTGGGGCTGGGTTCTGAGCCTCTTCTGAACATTACCAAAAAAAAACGAAAACCAAAAAACCCCCAACAAAACAAAACAAAACACACCCCCCACACCCCCCAAAAAAACCCAAACTACCAAAAACCTGCCAACCAACATCCAGGAATATAAAAAAAAAAAACCCTCACCAGAAATAAGAAAGAGCAAAATAGAGAAATCTGAAAGGATTACAAAGACTGTGTATATAATGTCATTGACACAGGGCCTGAAAGGTGCAAGAATGAAAGGCACACAAAAATCTTTAGGCTCATCTCATCAAGTATGACACAATTTGGATTTTTTTATAAATACGAAATGAACATAAGAAGAATATAAGCAGAACATCAGTTCCCATTAATAACACCTACTACACTAAGGAACAATCTGGAAAAGGATTTGCTAAAATTCCTTTTCTTCATTCACTAAAACTGGGCAAAACATTAAAAATACAGTGTAGGAGACAATCCTGTGATAGCAGAATGACTTAATAGGTCTTTTCCATCTCTAACTTCAATGACTCCGTAAGAGACAATAAGCAGAGAGACAACCCTCTGCAAAATTAAATCACTGGGAATCAACCGGAGAACGAAAATTAAATCATAGAAAAGTATTTTCTTCTTTGTAAGCATTAGCATTAATCACATGCAAAAGTAAAATATTAGTTAATTTGATTCCCTGTGCCTTCCAGACTCTGGTCAAAATGAATCAATGCAGGAAGAGTGATTTCTGTGATAACTGGGGAAATGATAGGGAGAGAGGGGAAAAAAGAAGAAAGAAAACAAACCAGTAGAAATAGGTGGCAGGAATGAAATGACCAAAAGGGGACTAGAGAAAAAAATGTGTTAGGGGGCTCTATTTCTTCTGAATTCAGAACAAGGTATTTAAAATTTCACAGTGGTGGCTTTATCCAAAGATGGCTAGAATTGGAAAGAAAATCACCTCGGACAGTACAAACTAGGACTAAATTAAGTGACTGTTATTAGTAGTCTGCAAACCTCTTTAAAAAAATGGCTTCACTATATGGCACCTTCAAACGGTTCGCCCTCTGGAACACCTCAGGCTCGCCGCAGGGAGACGAAGGTGGTAACTCAGAATCCCAGCTCCCCCTCAACCGACACAACCAAAGAGCAGGCGCAATGAATTTGCAAGGCACGATACGTTTGGGAACCCCTTCTCCTCAACTGCTGCGAACCAGGTTACTCGGGTGCGCGTAAGCTATTCGTGTCGGGATCATGTCAGCGCGGAGGCACAACCCGAGGCGTGACATCTGCACTGCGTCAGCCCAGGCAGGGAGGTGTCACGCTGGTATTTAACTCTGCTCTTTAGGCCATCAAAGGTCAAACTGGACAAACCACGAGCCTAACGAAGCGGTTTGTAGCTGGGGGTGAGGCGGCACAAAGCCTTTCAAATCAGCGGTGAAATGATGGCATGAAGCGGTAAGGGACCAGTTCTCAGCAGGGCCAACAAGGATTCAGGCGTGGGCTTCACTGCAAGTCAAGACTGGGCCAGTTTTGTAAATTCTGATAATTTAAACTTGCGCACTAAAGAAATTGAGGGACGTACAGAAAAAACAGGCAGCGACACAGCAAGAGGCAAGCAGAGCAGCTGAGACAAACCCTGCTGCCTCGGGGCCAGGGTTTTTTCCAGACAGCAGGCTCAGTTCTTTAGTTCGGTGACAGACTTTATTGAGCTGGCAAAGAAATACGTAATCAACATAACAAAAACTTTACAAAATAAAAATCAAAGGAACAGTATAGAAAAAATAACTAGGGGTCTGGTTTGTTTCTTCTGATACATTTTAAAAATAGATAACTTTCCTCCTACAGGGAGGAAACACTGTATTTAATTAGAAGCATAAATCATTACACTTTTATGGTTAGTAATATCTTCTATAATGAAACTAGATTAGTTTCTCACTACATATGCTGTTTATTGTTCAAATTTTACGGTAAGTTCTAATAATGGAAGTGTTACAGAACAGTTTGGTTTGGGCTTTTTTTGTTTATAGTCCACCAACTTTTAGATTATCTTTTGTTATATACGCCATCAGCAGAAATCTGTCTGGCTGCAGAAAAATACGCACTATCTTAAATGACCCTCTGAACGTTACGGGGATAGATTTATCTTTAAAACTCTTTTTATAGAGTTTAAAACTTAGCCCCCTCCCTATCTGCGCTCAGAGGTTGAATTTTAATCCTCGCACTTAAAGACGGGGCAGGTTCTTCTCATTGAAAAGGCAGCTAAGGAGGGGCTGGTTCCGCTGCGACAGGATCCGTCCTCAGCTGCCGGTTAGCTCTCTATCAGCGCGTGTCTACAAATGTCACTAACTTAAGCAATTTTCTATAGGACTGCAATTATTTTCCTCTTTCTATTTTCCCCATCCTACAGCAACACAATCAAGACGTAAACACAAAGAAAGCGCAGCAGACACATCGCTGATTTCATTGCCATTTAAGACAACCCCAGCAGCTCGGTGCCGTGGACTGATGAGGAAAGCACATTAAGCACTTGCAACAGAACATCCAAGCAGCCCTGTTTTGCAGCCTGATTAATAGAAACAACCTCTAAGGACTAATCACAAGTCGAGCCCTGTTTTGTAGATTAATAGAACAAAGGCACAAGAGAATAGGGAAGGTTACAGGACTGGAATATAAATAAGAAAAGGTGTACACTCTAGGTAGTTTGACTGCTAGTAATTATCAGCTAAAGGCACAGCCTTATGGCGAGATCTCACCGTTCTGCGCTACAGCAGCTCACTTCCAGATGGACGATCATCCTCTGCATCTCCGAGTAATTTACCTGTACTTGAACTCCAAAATTTATGAAACAACAAGATCCTTCTCTGAAACAAAGCATACTTTCATCTCACACTTTAAGTATCACTTAAATTCCTGTTGATATTAGATGATTATAAAATTCGCAGGAACTATTTTACTTTTCAGTTATGCATACATGGATCAGCAAATACAACACTGACATATAACGAACGACTGTTACTCAAAACACTGCTGCCACTGCAATATGCTCGCAGATGCTAAGACCCAGCCGAGATCCCACGTATCCCATCTAACCCTGCGAGGAGGCGTGCTGCTCCTGCCCTGCCATCCTGGGCAGCGGATTTTCCCGGACCTAAGCAGGATTCCACCTCATGAGGAAAAGGTACTTGATCAGAGAAAGTCCTACAAATAAATCCCTTTGAAACAAAATGCGAGATAATGTCCGTTTTTTCATTACCTGGAGTTTTGCCCATGTTCAGCAATTAGAAGTTACGCATGAACTATGTGCACTGCCTACAAAAATACCATACGGAAAATGATGGAACTTTTTTGTGCCTCCAAGGAAAAAAGCTTCTCTGCTTTTGAAAGTATTCGGTTTGATTGGCTGTAACAAAAAGTAGTGAAGATAACAGCAACACAAAATGCTGTGTCTGTGCCTGCTTCAGAGTTCAAGAACAATTGCAGGTACCACTCAAAGCCAGTGCTTCATTAAACACGTGCAACCTGCTGTACAAGATCCTGAATGAACTAAAAAAAGCCCTTCTAACTTCAGGAGGGATGGATTTCATCCTTTGTGTGACACAGTATCTCTTTACCTACAGGGAGGTTAAACAATATTTTCAGAGTAATTTATACTCGACTTATTTTCACATTTTCCAAGCTTCCCCAAAAGCTCTGCCTTTTCCAATGCTATACACACAAGAACATAAGCAACATCATTCTTGAACCTTCTAAGCTTAGGAGCTTATAAAAAAGTATCCTCATGTTAGACAATGAAGACATTCTTCCTTGAAATGCTACCGTCTAGGTTTCTCAACAAATACAAACCCTGTGTTACATTCACAAACAGAAGAGGGAGACAAATTTACTAACGACTGAAAGAAACAATTCAGGTACCCAGAACCCTGGAGATTGCAGTGTACTGGGGCATCCCACATTAAGAACGGGAACACAAACTAGCACTGTTTGCCTTTCTCCTCCATTTTTCCTGCGACGTAGGACATGGAAGTGTCCAAAGCAGCCCAGATGGAACACCAAGAGAGGTGTTAAAGAGAACACCTTTCTTGCAGTGTCTTTTTATTACATTCCCAGTTTTGGAAACAAGATGCATTAAAATCTGTGCCAGGAAAAGGAGATTGAAAAGATTCATCCTCCCTTCTTGCCTAAAGCTTTCTTATATAAAGTTTGAGGCGATACACAATCTGTAAGTATATTCCCAAGGTACAACCTTGTAAACCTTACTCAAGAGAGCAATACAGTTAGCAGCTGCAAATGTCAGTAAGATACACTCATTCATGTATGTACAGAAATAAACTGGCTTTTTGAAGAACCAGACCACAAAACTTTCTTGTCAGTCCTACCCATCCAGCAAATGCTGCTGAAGCATCAAAACGGAAGGCGGGAGCTCTCCAGAAACAGGATAGACAGGCTGCCAGATCTACAGATACAATACTCAAGTACTCACAACATTACTTGCAAAATAAATACGACACACTTGTCAGATGATTTCAAATCATCACGAGCTCATTTTCTACGAAGTATTATTTCCTTTGTCACAGTAGCCATAGGCACAGCGTTTCCAAGCACGACATACATGTCCGTATGGGAGGCAAACAGTTAAGCACGCATATTAAAGGATACCGTGTTTAGCGTGTATCTAAAACGCTGAAGAGGAACAACGCAGAATGAAATTCCTAGGTGGCAACTTCCATTACTTTCTCTCAGGTACACTGTGCAGGTTGTAAAACCATGTCCTTGTCTGTGCAAAATTAGCCAAAGAGGCAGCATGGCATCGCAACTTGTGAGGCCTTCTCTACTTACTCAAGGGTGTACATAACAGCCACATCTACGAAGGCACAATGATAAGCTGTTGACATCCTCCTGCTTGTAAACCACTGCCTAAGCCTTCTCCCTGTGTGCACATACACAAACATAGCTCTCAAATATCAAAATCTTAATATGGCTAACTAGCAGAGTCAGAAATGTCAGCAACTCCCATGCTTTAGATGCACACAAACCATAACATAGACTAGCACCTAAACATTTTAGAGGTGGTTATAAATATCCAGCGGTCTCATTGATTTTCAACTGAATCCATGAGTGGTGACCACTTCTGAAATACGGTGCCAGATCTATTCTACTGAATGGATTCTCATGAAAATCTGATGAATGTAGCTGTCACTCTTGACCTTTATGTCTATGCTCAGATTCACGATCAGTGTTCTCTTATTTGAAGTACTTGTGCAATTTTTGCTTTATTTCATAGCCTCTGTGAATTACTTTAAGCATTTTATACACATGTCAGGGTAAAGTTAGCATTCTGATCAATAACTATTAGATAAATATGACCCAAATCATCCTGAAGACAGTCATGAGAAATCTTATCCTTCACTGGGAGCTAACAAAATCTAGTCACTTGCTACTTGACTTACTTTTGTATTAAAACCAAATACAATTTTTCAAACACAGTTTCTCTTTCATTGCTATTGCATTTTATCACCATCACATCATCTGAATTTTATCATCAGCTCTACCACAGGCAATGTAAATTCTTCCAAATTTTTTCCCGTTAGTCCTGAACGGATGAACTATGAAAGACGCCACCTGTAGACTACATCAGTTTCTCACACCTGACAGTATGCAGGACAAGACCTACCTTCTCCCATCACCCTCTCCACCCCAATCTCATTCATTTCACCACATCTTGTAAAGACACTTGAAAGTATCCCTATTTTTCAAATTACAATTTAACTCAGCAAAGCTGTTAACGTGCATATTTGTACATAACGGATAATTATATATATTTAATTAAAGCTGAGTCAGTGGAAGTACCCATCTCCCAGACTTGGCACATTTAGGTACCTTGTTGAAGTGTGTGTGTGGGTGTTTCCGCTACATTTTTCCAGTGTGGGTTGACACTCACCCTGTGAAGGTATCAGCCCATGGAGTCTCTTCTCACTCAGAGTCACAACGCCTGACTTAGCAAGGATTCATGCATCCAGTGCTTTTAAAGGGGCGGCACTGCTGGTAACTCCCCACCAAACGCACCGATGGGGTGTTTGGATCTAGATACCCTGCTGGAAACACACACACGTTCACGCACGTTGGGCTGGATGAGGCTCACCCTTCCAGCAGTACAGCTCTCATGTAGCCCACCAACCCCTACAGCAAAGTCTTGGTCTCCCACTTTGCTCCCGACTGGAGTCCTGGTTTCTCTGGCACCTTCAGCGGCCCTGAACCTCCTCCTGCTCTGAGCTCCAGCAGCCTGGCCCTGGCTGGCACTTGCCCACACCTCCCACAGCCTGTCTGCCTGTCACTCAAAGCATCCAGCTGCTCCCTACTTCTTCTTGCTTTGGGTATACCACATAGGGGCAAGGAAGGAAAGAAAGTAATCGGGCTTGAAGAGCACCACCCAATGCAGAATTTGTTCTGATGTCAGCTCGTCAAAGTCCAAGGTCCTCTCTTACTTCTTCACTCTCCTACTGTGGAGTTGTCCTCAACTGAATAATTTTTTGGTTAACCTTAACAGCATGGTATTTTCAATTTTGTCTTTCTTCCCTTCTGCCCTAGACCACCACGAAGCGGTACGGCACACATACAGGTAGAAGAAAATGGAAAAGTAGGAATTGTGAAGTGCAGAAGCCACACGGAAGAATTTATTCAAGCAAGCATCAACATAACACACCGAGTCCGATCCTGGAAGGAACAGTGTACTTCTGCATTTGGGTTAACTCTCACCTTCCCTCCTCTTTCCCCAGCTCCCATTCTCTAAGGGTTTTCAGGCCTCCTCCCAAGGCAAAGTCTGTAGCAGCTGAGTTGAAAATGTCAGGAGTTTGGTAGTATTCTAGTTAACCCATACTCTTCCTAACTCCTTGCTGGGTGCAAATGCTTTCTGCCTGCTCAGCACACACAAATGCCAGACTGACCACTGGGTTATCCCAGCGTTCAGCAAAAGGAAAGCAAACTTTTTGTTCCTGGACAGCTGGCAAGTGAAAAAAAAACAACCCCAAAACAAAGCAAAACTACCAACACAACTTGTGGGTTTTGTATGCACAACTTGTATATCAAAATGACCTCAATGTTGAGCAAACCGCACTTCAACCTACGAACAGGAGATCACCATAAATAATTAGCACCTCAAGAGCACAGCTCATGCTCATTCCGGATCTTTGCTTTTTTGCGCAGCACCTACCACACTCCCAAAAAAGGGTGCAGGAATTAAGAGACTGAGCAGATTCCCACAATCACCTGCTTGGTACTGCTCCGAAGGAGTTCAAATCCCTGTTTCCACACTAGGAAAGATTCAAAAAAGTTAGGAGAGCCACCATTTGACGTCTGTTTTAACTGGCTAGACTTCCACCCACAAATAGACACAGTTTATGTGTTAAACTAGTAATGAATACTCTAAAGTTCTTATTTCCTGTTGAAGCCAAGCCTGAAGGAAAGGTTCAGAGTCCATGATTTGCCTCGGTGCCAGGATGCATAGCTGTCCATAGAATTAGCTAAGACAGGTTAGCGTCATAGTATTAAAAATGACTAATGAGATAATATATTTAAAATTACAAACATGACACTATTTAAAAGGAATGAAAGGGTGGAAGGGGGGGGAAGAGGGGAAAAAGAGAGGGGAGGAAAGGAGGGAAGTGGGGAAAAGGAAGAAAGCAAACAAGCTTTTAAAAGTAAACAGGGTAATTTTTTACTTAGAAGTGAATCTGATATAAAGGAAACTGAAGAAAAATCAGCGATATTCCCAAAAAGGCAAAAACCGTAAACAAAGAGCTGCAATTCTAGACCAGAGGGAATACGTTCTTCGATCCTAAAATGAGACTTGAAGGACAAATGCCAAGAAAAATGAAACAGAAGTCTGCACCTTTAAACAAAACCACGCTACAGCGGCGCTGTGTTTGTTTAACACGCAGACAGAAGAGTTCAGTCTTCGCCAACACGTTTCCCAGTTGCCGACTTGTACTGCGTAAAGCCAGAATTCCTGAAAAACTGGTACACCACCAAGTCCCATCCAGTCTCCCCCTGCTTTCCTCGCTGCTAAATAGCAATGAAGAACTTCATTGCTGAGCAGTTCAATTTCTATTCCTCCTTTTTTGAGGCGCGAGCTAATTGCCAGCTAAGACTATGAAAATAAAAGAAATGAGATCCATTCCAACTCATCAGTATATCTGAATCCTATCATGTGAGTTGCCAATTGGTTTTCCAGTCCTCACACTCAATATCTGCTGTTAATTTGCTTGCTATTTCAAGAACTTGAAGACTGTCAGCAAAATCCATGATGCATTACAAAACTTATAATTGAAAAGAAAAAAAAAACAACCAACATCTGATGGTTTTCTGACAGGATAAACACAAAGTCTGAAAACACTGATCAGAAGAAGGGAGAGGTACTTAGAGCTACTTGTCCTAAAATATGATTGCAAATGAAGCGGTGAAAGAAACAGAATTATAGAAATAATGCAAAACCATCCGATTAAACCCCCAAATTTTCCACTGGGCTAAAAAGAGAAGAAAAAAATTGCACAAAACGTTACTTTTCAAAGGAGATGACTGAACCTGCCTATACTTTCTTAAGGCTGCATTATCTATGCCAATTAAAATTTTGCTTCTGAAAAAGAGTTAAGGCACTTCCTCTAGATTTACTAAAAAAAGCAAATGAAAGCCTTGGCTTCGCAGAGGTGAGCGATAGTGAGCCGTTTGTTCTTGACCTCTGGATCACCCTACAGATCAAATTCTTGGACATAGGAAAAACCCACCAGTATTCATTAAAAGCAACTGGGAGGCCAGCTCTGTGCTTCTGTTCTTGAGACCTGAACAAGCTACAACTTGACAAATGTGCAGGATATTGCTGAACAATGCGGCTGTTCCTGTCAGAAGGGAAGAGCTTTATTCCCGGCTTCATTCAGGATGAATTGATTTTCATCACAATGATGCAAATCGCAGATCTCAATCATTATTTAAATAATCAATTTTAATCTTTTACGTTTGTGCTTTTCAGTTTCTTCCATAAAGTAGACACCGTTAACCATTAAAATGCATTGATTTATATCAAATTAGCTTTTATTTTAAACACATTCTTGCCTCAAAAAGATCCATCTATAGTTATCTAAACAAACATATATGCTGAAAGTCTTGGGTCTTCAGTTTCACTTTCATTCTGCTAGACATGGATGGAATTTGCCCATATATTTTAATAGCTAAAAATAATGTAAATGATTGCTTTATTAGATTATTTTATACTTATGGCTTGTGACATTTTTTGTGGAATTTTTACGGAGAACAGAACTTAAAATCCATAAATAAGCCTATTGCCTCATTACTCATGAAGGTAAATAGCATAAATTTCTACGCACACAAACTAAAGTTTTTCAGAATACTTTTTCATTTCATCTATTTTCGTCTTTCAAACAAACCAAAAAGACTACCTGTTAGAGCTGAATAGCAGAACAAAATAAAAGAGGAAAATATCCTCCCTGAACAATTGTTTCTGTCAAAACGTGGTTTAAACAAATTCTGACTCCAGTTAACTGCAGTTCTCTGGTGGTTTAAATGCTTTTAAGGCTTCATTAGAAAACAGACATTGCTAGAATATTTGTATTCAAACATCTACAGTAGACTATAGTAATTTCAGTCCTTAGCATGGATCAACAATTTCAAATGTAATTTAAAAAAAACACATGTATTTTAAAATAACAACATTTGAATTTAAATAAAACTTGTATGTATTCACTTCAATGCAGTCAGCACCCGAAGGTGCAGTAAAACCCAGTCTGTCTCTCCTTGCCCTTTCACAGATACATCAGTACGAGTTATGCTCACATATACTTCACAAAGAGAGTTTTAAGATTTAAAAATTCCTATATCCATTACTGTTTGTATTTTTTGTCCTGTTCAGTAAGTAGCCTCAATGTCAAATTTCCAAAGGAGAAAAATGTTTCCATTGGAATCTTTAAAAGTTTGGACTGCATAAACTATCAATTATTTTCTCACCAAACAAGCCAGGTTCATAGGGCAAAGTCGGAAGGAAGAGAAAGGAGGGAAATGTTTTTGTGGATTGTTATCTGCAGACCAAACGGAAAATCTTCAGCCATTTTGCTCCTTCAAGCTACATCAAAGCAATCTCCTATTTAAGGTGTGAAAATGTCAGCTACGTTCTCCACCTCTGAAAACCAGCAGAGGTCCAAACATGATTCGTGTCCCACCCTTCTCTTTTCTCTTTTCGGGGCCGATACTCCTGTTTTCAACTCCCCTCCAGCTAATGCCATTTAATACTCTCAGAACCATCAGGCTAAATTCAAATTTTCTGCTCCTTAGAGGCTGTTGATATGCACCACCGCACATTCCAATTGCAAATACACATGAATGCTCCCGTGTATTGTAAGTTATTTTCTACATACAAATTCTACTAAATTGTAAGTTAGGAGGCACTACTTGAATTCTCTTAGGTCTTTAGAAAGCTTTCAGATGTACCATGAGTAATAACATGTAATGAATATGGACTGCTATTTCTTTTCTGTAGTTACACTGAGTTGGCAATTTACATTTTCTAAATAGATAGATGACTTATAGCCAGTTTTCCCAGTATTCTGGCAATTACTTCTTAGAAACCCCTGACAGGCTGAAACCTCCAGAATTCACAGCTGTTATTCTTGGTTTGATCCCTCTTTTTAAATTAAAACCAGTAGCTTTATCAGCAAATGAGAATTTTTTCCCTCTGGAAATACTTACAAAAATGCACATAAATTGAACATGCCAACTTATCTCATTTTAGGGTTGGAGCATCTTCTAGGTTAATGACCAGTGTTCCACTTCTGTGACAGAACTAATTGGGGTAAGGAGGCCATAAATACATAGAAAACCCGCACAAATTCTCTTCCTTTGGGGTAATATGAAGATTTATAGTAGCAGAGTGAGATGTGATTGGAGGGGAAGGAGAAAAAAATTTAAGAAGTGCTAGCAGGCTTGTCTGCTCATTCCGTCTCAGTTTCCAGGCACAGAACAGATTTGGAACAGATTTGTCTAGTACCTAGTGACTTTTCCTTCCTCTCAAAGACCAATGCAGTAAACTAGCTGAATTTTCACGTTTTCCAGGAACCATCATTATTAAACCAAAAGAGAAAGAGAGAGAGAGAAAGAAAAGACGACACAGCATCTCTACGCTCCGAACACAGACTAGCTGATCTAAAAAGCTGTATTCAAAATGATAGCCTCAACTCCACATCAACAGTTGCTCAAAGCATGCTTTGACAACAGCTTTTCACAGCTGAACACAATGAAACATCCTTCAAGAGAGAGAAGCCTGCACTTGGTTGGAGCTGAGCATGCCTTTCTAGCAATCTAGCTTCATTTCCCATTGATCACTAATCAGAAAAATCCAGTTATCAATGGATTATAGGGAGGAATAATTAAGATTTATCTTTCACGACTAGGTCAGAATACGTATGCCAGTCACTTGTTACGGTTAAAACAACTCCGTTCCTTGATGTGGCATCCCTTAGTATTTCAGAACAAACATTCTAAATGCATGTGTGTACCTGCACAATGAAAGAACTTCTAAATGCAATTGGAGACAAAAGGATAACAGATTGCCATCATGGATTTGGGAAGCAAAAGAGGAGAAAAAAAGATCACTACATTTTGCCAGTACATACAAATGTAAATGTAAAGGCATATCACACAGTTCTCCATTTCAGAATGCCAAGCTCCCTCCTCCCCAGACTTGGATTCTATGTTCTCCAGACCTCTCCGGCAGCTTTGTAAGCAGAGTTCAGGTAAATCTGCCCCAAATAAATTTGAAAAGATGCCTACACTTCGTAACCATTGGACGCCTGCAGAATACAAGCCCTCTGAGTCTGAGACATACATATGAAAGAAGGTGAACACAATTTCAATCTTAGCAGCTCACACAGCTGCTCACCTTGCAGCAAGTCTCACATCCACTTCACACCATCCAAGGCCTTATGTGCCCCATCTTCTTCTGCGTGTTATATGCTGCTATAACTAAAAAAATCACTTTGAAATGTCTTTAAGAGATGATTCTGAATGAAGATCATCTTTCCCAATTAGCTGATACTGCAGGATTGAGAGTTTGGGGGTTTTTTTAGCTAAGCAATGTCAGGCTGATTTAAACTACTAGCTAAAGGCTATGACTTAAAAAAATTAGTAGCTTAAGTCAAGAACGTGACTAGATCGCAGTTTTCTAGCCAGCGTTTATGTACACAATATGACAAAAAAAGCACTGTCAGAAGCATTGTCAATGTGTGTGGTGTCACACGAATCACCAAGGCCTGCAGGCCAAGTGAACAGTCAGTCGAGATGAGATGAAGGGGGAAATTTATAACGTCTGTATAGGTTTGCCCCATTCTTTGGTTCAACTCTCCTCTACTTTCACCTTTAAAGTAAGCCTGACATCAAAAATTTAAGTTATAAGCTTCTAATAAACCCTTCTTATAGGTGTGCATAAATTAGCATCTAAATACTTCAGCTGACAATTGAGACCGCCAAGTAGCATGTTGATTATCACCATCACTGCAGTTCAGGTTTCTGGTGGAGCCTGAAAGGACTGCGGCTGTTAGCAGCATGAGGATTTAAAACAAGTGCTACCCAAGACTCCACACAGAGATAGCAGGCATCACAAGTAAACAACATGTAGAAAAAACAAGGAAGGGCCTCCTTAGTACAAAACTGGACAGCAATTTTTCCTGCATGTGCTTGGCACAAGGGTGGAAGGAGATCACAACCGGCTTGAAATCTCATTATCACAACTTTACAAGCAAAAGAAAATAATGCCTAGAACTGATCAGAATCAATGCTTAAAGCACCTGCTGCCTTGTACCATGTGCTGTGTGGGCGTTAAATGCTATCATACTAATCTATTAGCACAGCAGACATAAATATCAAAACTGCATACAATATAACGGACCTTCCCTAATACATATGAAGATGCCACTACAGCTAATCCGCAAGCACAGAGTGGATATTGAGTCCACAATTTAAGTGCATTCAGCAGGCAGAACAGAAATTGCAATTCCTTTTGCGTTACTTCACACGCATGGCTAAATATAGGCTATTTACCCACAAAAAATGTGGCAATTGTTTCGGGGTGGTTTACTGCTAAGTTTGATACTGTTCTGCAAGGCAACACAACAAAGCAGCTTCATGCATTTTCAGCAGGAATGATTCCTGCTGTGGTTCAAGTAATAAATAGCAAAGAAAGTTTAAATTGAGACTTACCACGGGGCACCGTATATTCGGAATCCTTTAACAGTTACCTCTGAATCTTGTAAGTAAATACTATTTGTCAGGAGTGACTGAACATTGTCAAAGTCCTCTGGTTTCAATTTGGACACAGAGGGAAAGCGGTAGTAATCTTGTTTAACAAGGTCTGCCATGAATTCCTTATCAAATGTCAGTTCATGATTCCCAGCAATCACTATTTTATATTCATATGGTAGGTTTCCTGAAATAACAAAAAAGAGGACTTAATTAGCACATTTTCCTCCCACGCCAGCATTGCCGGCACAATAAGTAGACAGCTAGCAGTGACAGAATGAAATACCCAAGATCCGCGTGCATCTCCACGCTGAGCAGAAGTTATTAATGCTGCTTCTCTTCCACTGAATGAAACGGTGTTAAAGTGTAAAGTAACGTCACACAAAGCAATGTCACAATTGTACTGCACAGTTAAACACTGCAGAGTTAAACAAAACAAGCTGGTAGGCACCAAACCAGCTCCAAAGGTGGCATAAACCACCACTGCTCCCTCGCTTTCAACTGATGACGCACTGATTTAGGTTAGCCTAAACGTGACACCACGTCCTACCAC